>NW_013665713.1:220122-228322 GCF_000517525.1 Limulus polyphemus
GCAGATTGCGAGTCGAGCGCCCTAACCACCTGGCCATGCCGGGCCTATAATGTAAGATATTAATACACAGTACAATAACAATGTCGTGAGAACTTTCTATGTACTTTCAACCAAGAACAATGTTAACTGTCGACTGTAACAATATTTATGTCTAGATTTGTTTGTTTGTCTGAATTTATGCACAAAGCTACATAATGGGCTATCTGTGCTCTGCCCGCAAAAGGTATTGAAACCCGGTTTCTAGCGTTGTAAGTCCACTGGAGGGCTTATGACTAGATAATATCTACGTTGTCTTAACTGGCTACCATATAATAACCGAAATACTACAAGAATACAACGTGTGAAACGTGTAAGTTAAGAAAACTGACACACTTTAAAGTTCTGCTTTCTGGGGGAATGAGTCAATAATGATCTTGTATTTGTTAGCCTCATCAAATAAACTCGTACAAATATTTTATTTTTTATAGTCACAAATAAAAATAAAATAAAAATAAAATAAATTTGCCATTTTTTATAATCAAAAATATATGTTAAATATGGTTATCTATTCTGTGAATATTAAACAAGAGGGAATCCTCAATGGCCGTGGCTGTATTAGATCTCAAATTGGTCAAGAGATGGAGCTACAAGCTATTATTAAGACACCAATCTAATATCGAGTTCGATGATTTTTCGCCACGGTAATATCGTGACACTGCTTCGAAAAAAAATAAAAACGAAACAAAAAAACCGTGACAGAGATTTAGTTTTTAAAACAAAGAAACTTTCCCAAACTGGGGTGCTCGGGGATATTAATATTTCCCCTTCGCTCCGCTCGTGGAAGATTTTCATAAAATCGGTGTTAAAATTATGCAAAAAAACAACAACAAATATATGGGCATACATGTGTACATACATATACATTGACTTGTTTCTTAATTTACAGGATTAAACATTAAAATAACCAGTGGAGGATCGTTAATAATATAGTAGAGAATATGACGTCCAGGCAAGGAAGGCAAATCAAAGCAAAGATCGCACTTCGTTGGTTGAGACGTCGCCATACCAAATATTCAGGCTTTTTTAGAAGGAAGCAGAAAATACGTTTTATACTTTTAAACAAGAATACCTACATCCGTTGTAATAACAAAAGGTTTTGGTCGATGAGTATGGTCTATAACAGAGGCATTACGGTGGCGCATACAATGGTCAAGGATATTCAATAGATTTTCAGTCGTTTGACATATAATGATTGTTATGGCCAAGAAAGATGACTGAAGTCACTGTCATGTTCTTTGGACCAATTATTAGCAACAAAAGAGTGTGGATTGATGCATTAATTATTGTATTGGAAGAGTTCTTGTCCATCATGACAGTAACGTAGCAATGTGGAGGGTGGGGAGGCTGATTGTCAATAACGTTCTGCTATGTTCTGGATGTTATTTGACCTTCTAAAGAAATCATAGGACCTTATTAACCCCTGCCACGAAAACGTTCCCTACACAACTTAACCATCTTTAGTAACTTGTACAACGAAATAACACAAGCAGAATCAAATACCTCGTATAGTTTCCTCCATATTTGTAGTCTACCATCAGACAGAAAACGTTGAAACGCAACTTTTCAGACCAAATTGGATACTTTCAGTAATTTATTGTGCACAATTTACACATAAAATAAGACATTTTTGGACTGGTAGCTGCCACATGAAAGTTATTGTTCGTATGGTATGAGTGAAGCCTGACGTCTGTCCAGCGCTTATCATCTAATGGCAGATGTATTTGCTTCTGGTGACAGATATCTTTGAATAACCGATTAAAAGATAGTCTTTGATAGAGATAACCCTATCCATTTTCCTCTTTCCGACTTTCTTGCAGACTAGCCTGATATGACCATATCTCCGTGTTTATAGACTTCAATCAATCATCTGGCACATCATATAATCAGTCTATTTTCCATATACAAAGTCAAGAAGGGTCCAACAACTGTATGGGAACTTAATAAAAATGGCGATCAATACACGTCTTATGAATATTAGCCCTTTAATTCCTGCCAAAATTGCTGCTATGTGAGTTTACGAAACACTGAAAAAATCTTTGTGTTACTGAACTATACTTTAGTAATTTTTCAAAATAAAATGCCCAACATTGTTTCATGTCCTTAAAAAAATAATAACACGCTTTAGTAGTATGACATACAAAAAATTGGAAGTACAAACAATATAAGTTTTTTTCAGAACTACCGGCTGGATGTTCCCCTATCCTTTCCCCATCTCCCCACATTTTTTGAAAGACCACCTTATTACACTGTGTCCATCTACCTGACATCTACCTCTACAGTACTTTAGGCTAGTAACAATCATACACTAATTTATCTGGGTAGTTTCTAGCAGATTGTTATCTGAGTTTTGAATTTCAAATCCTGGAACTGAGGGATAATCTAAAACATGAGGTCAAAACTTGTATACGAAGGAGGCTTCTCAGTTCCAGGGCAAGACCGCCCTTTCACTGGAACTTCTGCTATATCAACAGCCTGTCACATCATCGATTAGTATAGGGCGGTTCAAAAATTCCTCTCTCAATAAGAGGGAGGGGGGGATGTTTCGATTTAGTAAAGGAGTGTCAGTGTCAAAAATATAATAAATTTTTATGAAGTTCTGAAAAATGACTTAATTAATCAACAAAATATTATATCATAAAAAATGAGTTGGGCCCCATAGATCGCAAGAAAACGTTTTATGTAGGTTTCAAAAATACAACTTCAACGGCTCAAAAAATCCGAAGTAATGTTTCGAGATGAATCTAATTTTTTGGTATAAGTTAAACAAAAATAAGAGTCTCCATATCATATGATCCTCCAGTTTCTCTGATTTAATAATTTTTCTCAGATCATATAAGTCCCCCAGTGGGACAACGCTAAGTTTTTAATTTATAATGCTAAAATCAGGGGTTCGATTCTTCTCGGTAGACAGAGCAGATAGCCAGATGTGGCTGTGCTATAAGAAAACACACACACACAGATCATATAATTTCATGTAATAGCGTTATGAGTACTTATAGTGGTTTAATATTCGAAATTATTATTTTTTTTATTTTTAAGGCTGAAAAGTTTGTAAAACATATATATTTATGTTGTTATTTTTATATGTATAATAACAGTCAAAACATTTTAAACTACTGCGTTTGTATAGAAAACGGGAAACACGCAGGTTATTCTTTATCCAGCACTGATTATGAAAATAGGGGTGCAGGCGTTCTTCACATATGCGCTATACATATTAAGCCAAACCGGTGCGATAAGTATCCAATAACAAGGAAAATTTTCTGTCTGTCTGTGGATGAATCTCCTCCTAAACTAGTTAACCGATCCAGACCAAGTTTGGCATGCTAACTTAGCAGTCCAAAAGCAAACCAATTTCTTATTATGCTTTCCCATACATTGAAAAATTAAAATATTTTATAGAATATCCCATATATCATTACTGCAGTAGCTATTGTAAATAGTTGAGTTTGAACAAAACTTACATCACAACAAATAATAACCAAAATACGCAGTAATAAAATATCCAGCTACAATGCAGAGAATAAAGATATTGCTGCTATTTAAGCTTCCCTTTCTTTCTGATTCACACCATTTAACTTCCGGTTTATACTAGGGTTAGAATATGCTCTTAAGCCTGAATTAGAGAAGTAATGCATAATTAACATATTTTTAGGATATTTCCTACCTCTTGATATAAAATATAGTTTTCTGTAGAAGCAAAATTCGAGATTATTATTAAATTTAATGCAATCAATGCACCAAATTCAAACAGTAGAAATCTTCACCGCATCCCTACTGTGAAATGGGCTGGTTTGAACAAGAAGTGACGCAACTGCTTTGCCATATTTGCCAAGTTTCTTGATTTGATTGCTACACCTTCTCACGTCAGATTCACTTCCCCTGTCTTTCAACTATTTTCTTGGAGAGTGAACACTACTGAAAATCCTCGCACAGATTTTACTCATTTTTAGCCAATTTGTACAGTGTTTTCCGCATTTCCAAGAAGAAAAAAAAAAGATGGAGAAATGCAGTCTTCTTAAAACAACCCGCAAAACGTTTAAAGTAAGACATTTAAAGTGCATTATAAGAGCTTCAAAAAGAAAGCCCATTATGGACTGTGAGTTCACTTTTACTTGTAGACTTTCACTGAATCCGTTGGGCTTTCATCAAGGACAGTGCTGGGTATGCAACTTGCTTCTCAAAAAATAATTCAAATTGCACGTCTACTTAATATATGAGTAAAAATATATTGTTGTCCTAATACAGTACAATTTGAAACGCATTTAAAGTCACTTGTAAAAGCAGTGTTACATAAACTACTGACGAAGCCGCCATGGCGAGATATCTGGTGTAAAACAAAATCACTTGTGAAGTTAAAGTCACTTTCTCCGCTTAATTGTTGTTACTTGGACTTTAATCTGCTTAAATCTGAAATTTCTCTCAGGGACTAAACTAGTCATTCTTGCTGATCAACTAATTACAATGTATGATAAAATCTGGAATGTATAGTAAGTATTCCAATAATTTTACCCCAAGTGGCTCAGCGTTAAGTCTACAGGGTTACGACTCTAAAAATCAGATTTCGATATTCTTTATGGACAGAGCACAAATAGCCCACTTTACAGCTTTGTGCTTAACAACAACCAAACCAGAACAATACTTTTATCACTTGGGAATCTGGAAATGACCTAATGAAAAAAGGGCTAGAGTATAGTGCGATAGAAGACAGAGTAATTATTTTACTTAACTATTCTGAAACTATAACCAAACTTGGAGAGGTTATTCTAGTTGAACATCTGGAAAGAAAACGTCTCAGTAGGTTTGTTTTTTGTATTGTAGTAAGCTGGATGCGTCTCAGGAGCAAGCAATTGTCGTTTTGTAAATACTAACCTACTTGGCACTTCTTTTACACTGCTTTCATTTAAATCTTATTAATTATAATGTTTCAAATATTTTTTAATAATTTTAACTTAAGTTTTTCACTTATGAAGATTATTTGGCATTGTTAGCTTATTGCACAGATCAATAAGATGTTATCGAGACCACGTCTGAAAATTTTATAAACACCTAAGTACCCAATTGATTATTTAAAGCTCTACTAAATTCTCTAAATCTTAGTAATTAATTATCCTATTGTATTCTAAGCCAACGTGATCCTGAATGTTTACAATAAGATGAAGAGCATATATCAGTACGTATGTATATGTGTATACAGTCGTATGTCTGTCACGAAACCTAACGAAATCTTTGTGAAAGTGATGTGTATTCTGTAATAGACATACCTACCTTTACAATAGAGCCATGTGCATGTGGCAGGATTGGGAACTATCCTGGTGATATACCACGTGGAACTGACACCAAACCCATTCTTCAGAGTAACCCTATACAGCACACAAATTACATTGTTTCCGTGTGTAATTACCATTCGCCTTATAACCATAAATTACCGACTGACTGAGTTTATTGTTTCCTATTTACTTTTTTTATTAATAATTGAGCAGATACGTAACTGCGCTTCTATTACTAAAATTCTTCAAGGTGCTATTTTAACACCTACGTAACTGATTGTTTGTTAGTCTACAAATATTGATAACTGTTTTAAACACATTGCTCCTGTTTAGTTAAAAATACAAATAATTTGTTGTCTGAATGTTACAGTCAGGTTAGGTCACATAAAAAATAATTCGTTTCGCATCTGAGTCAACATCTAGAAATTAACGCCGATCTAGATTTTATTTTGTTTTTCAAACTTAGAAATCCCCTCGTTTATTTTCAATTATGTGGTTGAAGAGCCACCTATAAAAAAATTCACTTATGAAAATTCTCATGTGGTATCCCCTAACGGCGACATATATATAAATATACATTGTCTTGATGGTTGAGCAACACAATCGGGTTCTTAAAATAAAAGTCCCTCTTTTTGGTTTCTGAAAACAGTTGACGAGAAATGAGAAATGTTCTTTTCTTTTATCTGGCACTGTGGATTCAGTTGTCCTCTTATCTCTATTGTCCTACTGCTTATATACAACAATGTTACTGAGCCCTTTCACAAAGTTCAAAATAGTTCAATGATCTTAAAATACTAAAATCAACTTTTCTTGCAGTTATTATCAAAGTTTGGTGAACATATGATATAAGTGACGGGAAAAGAAATCAATCTATCGAAAATTTACTATTAAATCGATATCAGTAAAAATATCACAATGCAAAATTTCTTCAAATACTGAATAACACTTTATACGAACGACATTTCAGTTCCGTACTGCCTTGAAATTACGTTCACTTCTATCGTCAGTGTTGGCCGTAATTATCGAACTATTAAGCTTTTGGGAAGAACCGTGAGATCAATCTTAAAACACACATTCTAATAAACATTCCACCGTCTCCGACTGCACTTGGAGATAAGCTTCCAATACTAAGTTTAAGCAGGCCAAAGGTACCAAAGTTTACTGAATCCGCTTCGATTGGAATTGGTGTGATTTCCGTTTCTACGGCTATCTTTCTTATTTGTTTGTTTCGAAGTTAAGCACAAAATTTCACAATGGGCTATCTGTGCTCTGCCCACCACGGGTATCGAAACCCGATTTCTAAAGTTGTAAATCCGCAGACATACCGCTGTGCCACAGGAGGCGTCTTTCTTATGAAAACAGGCGTTGATTTTGAGGTGTGGTTGGAAGCTTGTGAGCTTTTCGATCGTGTACCTTTCTCAATTTCAAATTACTCCTCATTATTGTTTTAATTACACAATAAGATATGTTTTGCTTCATCATAACGGCTTTATGGGTTGGAGGGTTCTCTTTCGTAACTCTATCCTTCATCTTACGGATGAAGGTCTTGCTGTAAAACGCCTTGAGATGTGGTTTCGGAGCTCGTTTGTGTCTTAAATTCTTTGTAGTACGAGTTTTTTCGCTTTAATGGAAAACTAAAGGTTCCATTTTTCGAAGTGTATATTTGGCCCTACATCGTTTAAGAATTCCGATAAATGAATATCAGAATTAGGAAAGTAAGATATTTCCCAACTAAAAGTCTATTCACGAAAGTAGTGCACTATCATATGATCGGAACTTCATATCATTTGCTTACAATTTGAAGATGAAAAAGCCGAATACCTAAATACAGGCCAAATGATTGAATCGCACAAAAGAAAATTTTATGTTTATTTTATGTGATTTTTCAGTTCCTAATTTATGAAACAATTTGTGTTACGTCCTTTCTTTCTTTAGGAGAGATTGCACGATTCAGTGTCTAGAGACAGAAACGTCTTTCTGTGCATAAATACTTTCTTAATATCAGTGAGATCACACCGCTTTTTCAGTTTTTTTGTAATGTATGCTAGACAAGTGTTATAACTTTACAGTTCTGAATATAATTATCCGACTGCCTTTGGTATCATCAAGTTGCTTCGTGGTTTCTTGGTGGTAAATTATATTTCCAAATACGACTGTTCTGCAACTTTTATTGTCATGTTCATAACTATATACTTATAAGTACGACTTTTCTACTACTTTTATTGTCATGTACAGTACAACCTACTAACAAGTACGACTGTTCTACTACTTTTATTGTCATGTACAGTACAACCTACTAACAAGTACGACTGTTCTACTACTTTTCTTGTCATGTACTGTAACAACCTACTAACAAGTACGATTCTCCTACTACTTTTATTGTCATGTACAGTACAACCTACTAACAAGTACGATTCTTCTACTACTTTTATTGTCATGTACAGTACAACCTATTAACAAGTACGACTGTTCTACTACTTTTATTGTCATGTACAGTACAACCTACTAACAAGTACGACTGTTCTACTACGTTTATTGTCATGTACAGTACAACCTACTAACAAGTACGACTCTTCTACTACTTTTATTGTCATGTACAGTACAACCTACTAACAAGTACGACTGTTCTACTACGTTTATTGTCATGTACAGTACAACCTACTAACAAGTACGACTCTTCTACTACTTTTATTGTCATGTACAGTACAACCTATTAACAAGTACGACTGTTCTACTACGTTTATTGTCATGTACAGTACAACGTACTAACAAGTACGACTGTTCTACTACTTTTCTTGTCATGTACTGTACAACGTATTAATAAGTACGACTGTTCTACTACTTTTCTTGTCATGTACTGTACAACGTACTAACAAGTACGACTATTCTAC
>NW_013665713.1:229322-237797 GCF_000517525.1 Limulus polyphemus
GACTGTTCTACTACTTTTCTTGTCATGTACTGTACAACGTACTAACAAGTACGACTATTCTACTACTTTTCTTGTCATGTACTGTACAACGTACTAACAAGTACGACTGTTCTACTACTTTTATTGTCATGTACAGTACAACCTACTAACAAGTACGACTGTTCTACTACTTTTATTGTCATGTACAGTACAACCTACTAACACGTACGACTGTTCTACTACGTTTATTGTCATGTACAGTACAACCTACTAACAAGTACGATTCTTCTACTACTTTTATTGCCATTTACTGTACAATATTCTTACAAGTACAACTATTCTAATATTTCTATAACGTTATGGTACTGTCCAGTTGCAGTACTAATGCGTTATGCTATTGTTACATTACAAATAACTGTCCTATAATTTCTGGTGCTGTTCACTTACGCATACAACTGTCCTATCAATTCAGCTATATTTGATACTATTTTAATCGTAGAGTTTGTTCTACTACTGTTGTTGTAATTATGTATATTCAACTCTTACTACTTACTATTCCTCAACTGATCTCTTATAATTATTAACCATTTTACTGCTTCTGCTATCTTCTGGTGATATCCAATGGTCAATACAACTGTTATACATGTTCTGTAGTCTTGGTTACCGTAGGATAACAAAATACAATAACATTAGTATATCTTTGACATTAAAAGTAGTTATATGTATTTTTCTAATGGGTTTTCTAGATTACAAAAGAGTTGTAAGATCACTCAAAGACTTGAACAATTAAGAATTGGCAAAATACGCAGAAATGATATTTTTATCTCTATCAGTACCTTGTATCATTTTTACTCTGTACAGAAAATGAACATAAAGAAAGCAGAATTATGCAGTGGCGGTTATGAGGCGAAAATTTCGATCAACTTGATGAGTGTTTCTTATATTATATTTTGTCTTGTATTTAAGCGTAAAGGACCTCGCTACTTGAAATCATATAATACTGGTATTTGGTGTTTCCAACCTGAGCGATACTTTATGCGACAGATGGGCTAAATGCCCAGGTACACACCCGAAATTTCAGGCATAACTGTCCCTAATTTTGATATAATGATCAGAGGGAGTACAGCCAATCATAGCCTCTTCCAATTACACGGTTACTCTTAAACTAATAGAGAGATTGACTGTTACTTTTATAATGCGCCCACAACTGAAAATGCTGAGCATGTTCAGCAGCATATCGCTGTTCGAACCTTGGACTTTCTGAGATGCAGACAGCCATTCTAGCTACTAAGCTATTTTCGGCCAAAACTCGTATGAGTACTAAATTTCATGTACAATAGTTGTCCAGCCTATAAAGGATAACGTTTTTTTTTTGTTAATCGTCTAACTTCATACATACACATATACTGTAGCACCTGCGTGGGCAGCCCATTGGCCAATGGCCACGTGTGGTCATTTCGCAAAAATTTGTGGACAACTCGTAGAATCATCGATAGTGTGTTTTTTAGCTGGTCAGAGAAAAAGAATGCCAAATCTCTCATTGAAATTTCACGCTTTTGTAATTTTGAATTTTTTTTGTACTTTTGCGTTGTGTTTATAATTGACCTTGACTTTGATTAGAATTTTGAAATAAATTTATTTAGCGAAAATTTTCTGTTCTATTAATAGTGTGGCCATTTCTGTGATCGACTGGCCACATCCATGGCTGTAGCACAACGTGTGAAAATGAAATGTTCACAAGTTAAATGTTACTGAGTATAATATTCATCAGTATTTTAAAGTTTCATTATAAGTAAAAATGAAGTCCTATAAAACAAGTATTTTGCCTTTGGGGTTATAGCCTAAAAGAATGGTGATTTTTTTCTTTTGGTTTTGTTTCATTATAATAACCTAGCTCATATGGCTTTCAAAATTCCGGTTATTGTTTTGTAGTCTAAATAATACACATGCATCCTAATAACACACAAAAAACCTGACATCGCACAAAACTAAAATATTTTCAATCTATAATGTAACTATTTGTTTCCCCGAAAAGGGGCCAAAGGCCGCCTGGAGGAGTCATCTGTTTTAACCATTCGCACCACTATACAATAGTGTGTTGTCTGTCAGTCAGTCAGCAGACACTAAAATGACGTCACATAAGGTACGCTTAACGTTGCAATTTGTACTGTCGTGATGTCAGTAAAACGTGCGCATGCCATGAATCACGAGAAGAATTGTGCACTCTGTAGGCTACAACACAGCATGTCACATGAACTTCAAAAGCAAGTAGTAAAAATATTTGTTAATCTTAATTTTAGTTTTATTTACTCTTAAAACAAAACATTTTCGAGAAACCTGCGGAAGTACATCTTGTATATATATGTATATGTTTTCCCCCCACAGCTGCACTAATATTACGCCTCCTAACCACTTTGTTTAAATGCACGGTTTGTTTCGATTCCACACACACACACAAACTTTCACAGACTTGGCAGTTTCACCAACAACAAAGGGTCAAAAATAGAACAAATAGTTCCGCAAGGCTATGTGTACATTAACTAAAGGGCTTGAAGTACATATGAAAAAGCATTGTATAAGTACACGCATGTGTGTATACATTAAAAAAGGAATTATGACTAACAGTTCCGGCTGGTACTGGAACATGTAACACGTGCTTCACAGCACGACATCCAACACGTTTGTAATGTCAGCTTCACACCATCTAATGGTATCAGAATATGAGGTTGTTATTGATTTCGTACTTAGATAAACGGACACCCCTCCGTGTTTAGGGCGGGCCGATTATGTGTTTTAAGTCGACCAAATGATCACGTAGCTGGCTAACGTAATAATGAAGCTCAAATTACTAAACATTTTGCTATAAGAAACAGATCAATAAACAACACCGATATGATCACTCTACTTTATTACATCGGTTCTCTCAGAACAAATTTAATAAAGTCTGCAAAAACAAGAACGTCTTGAATTAAGTAACTTATTTCATATGAATTACTATTAAAGATACGGCTAAACTTTGTGTTTCTACTACCAGACAACTACTGTAGTTTTCTATGCTCTAATGATTACAACATCGTCAGGTGGTAAATGTATGTTACCTTAAAAGTTCCAGTATTGTGTCTATGTACTCTATTTATTGTAACTGATATCAAGAAGTCTGCATTAAGACTTATTTTATCGATACACAATAATAAATAACAATAACTTCTTAAAATGACGCTCAAAAATATTGATGGAAAATATACTCAAAAACTTCTTTAACGTAGTTTTTTCTTGACTGACTTTTTGAATACATACTGAGCTTTTCTATACAGTGACAGTAAGGAGACACGTATCAGTTACTGTAGATATTAGGGACTTGCAGCACGACCTAGTGGCTAGAAGTTAGAGTGCCGGAATGTAGATCCGTACTTTGGAGAAATGAATGCGTTATAAGAGTGATGTTCAAATCCCACTATACAATGCTGCAAGAATAGCCCAAAAGTTGGCGGTGGGTGGTGTTAATTAGCTGTCTTCCCTGTAGTCTAGCACTTCAAAATTAGAATCGGTTAACAGAGATAGCCCTCGAGTAGCTCTGTGCAAAATTTAACAAACAACCAAACATTATGTTACAACAAGTATGAAACGCACATTTTCACCATGCTTGGTGGTTATAGTTTATTTTTTGTTATCTTGAGGTTAAAAATACAATTTCATTAATAACGCACTAGATTCTGAAACAACGATGCTGATTTACTATATAAAAATAAGATAGAAAACAAAATATAAGGAAATATAAAAAATAACAAATTACAGAGGCCTTCCATACCTACACGACCAAAAGTGATTACGAAATACAAATGTAAAAAGGCATTGCGTGGTCTGGTTGTTAATGTGTCGGATTGGGTATCGAGAGTCCAGGGTTCGTGACGTGATGCCTCAGAACATGCTTCGCGCTTTCAGCTGTTCGTGCATTGTAACAGTTATAGTTAATACATCATTAGTTAGTTGAAAGAGGCGGACAAAGATTTTTGGTGGCAGATGCAACTGGATCGTTG
The DNA here is from genome assembly GCF_000517525.1 of Limulus polyphemus. Lineage (NCBI taxonomy): Eukaryota > Metazoa > Arthropoda > Merostomata > Xiphosura > Limulidae > Limulus > Limulus polyphemus. The sequence goes on from NW_013665713.1 coordinate 233,339, forward strand.
CCTTCTTTCTGGTCAGTAGTTCTGATCTGACCTTTGAACGCATAAAGTGGTGATCAAGTTGATATTCCAACTCCAAATATATAAGTTAGATAACCTAATTATCGCCACTGAAGAAAAAAGTAGGAATATAACATATGATGAAACAAAGTCAGGCAACAGGCCAATGCAGCGAAAAGAATGCAAATAGCTGAGGGTTTAGGATCGGATTATATTTATTCCAGTCTCAGAATAACACCTGAAAACGACATCAGATTTAGCGGTTGAAACCAGAGTGAATAGGTATAAAGAAATGGATGTAAGGACTAATAGGTTTATGTAAAAAGGAATAAATGTAATAATGAACAAGTTATCTAGAAATATGTGTAAGAACGAATTAAAGGTTTTGAATGTGTATGTAGAAATATACAGAATGACGAACTAATGGATAGAATGCTACGTAAACGAAATGGGTGTTAAATTACGCTGTGGGAAAGATGCTACGAATGAAAGTATGCGTAGGGTGTCATGCTGGAATGCGTAAGGTGTTATACATATGCTAAGGTGTGGGTATATGGAAGTAAGACGCTACTTACAAACTTTTGGATACATTATATTACGTACAAATATATATACGTAGAAAAATGTGGTGTAAGAGCTTACCAACCAATGGGAGTAGAGACAAAAGAAATGGCGTAGAAAAAAGAAAAATAATTTGAGTTGTTATGAGATATTCTAACGTGAAATAGAAATCTTAAAGGAATACACACGTTACACATTTTACATATAGCTATGCATGCCCAATTAATGGTTTCTGGAAAGTAGTCGGAAGCTCAAATACAAAATAAGATAATTCTAAGAACTAATGAGTGACAGTAAAGAATATAATAAATGTCAATCACACTATATCTATCAAGGAATAAAAAGCTAGTGTATAGAATGCTTTGTACTAAAAAGATGTAGAAGAATGTGACATTTATTACCACAAACCCACCTCTCTATAATATATTTGTAAGTATTTTTCTAAATTCTCGATAGTTTTGTTCTCCTTATAGTATGGAAACAGGAAGTCTGCAATTTAATATATGTTATGCAACAGAAAGCCGAAATGTGAAGGGTGAGCCGCAGGTTGATTAGATGGAGTAAGTAATTCTTCTAGAAATTACTACTCAAGTGGTATGGGATTACCGCCATACCGGATGATGTGAACCAAACCCCCTTGAAAGTGATTAATAGTTTGCTTCTTTTTTTTCGTACTTCTCCTGTGGCTGAAAAAGTGTAGCCCTTTGTTCAGTAAAAATTAATCCAGTTACTGTGTGAAAATTAATGTTATCATCAAAACCTCCAGTCAGTCAGAGGCTGTCAAAGTTCTTGATTATCTTTATTGCACTATCCCTTTATCACGTTTCTAAAATATATAATATTACCTGTCTATATATACATAATTTAAATACTTCTGTAATCTGTTATAACAAGTAAAATATTAAATATTTACTATATTTAGTTGTCATAATCTGCTAGTTGGAGATTTTGTATTTCAGTTTATTGCATTAAAATTAAAATAATAAAGTGAAACTCCACGTTTTTTTTCTTCTTCTTCTTTTTTACACCAGAGTGATTCATTGTCCTTATTTCTAGATATCTAAATGAAAATTTATTGATCAGGAATTCTTCGTTCACTCGGTTTGCAGGCGGATTACCCGTGTGTTGACCTACGTGAAGAGAACTAATAGATAAACATTCTTTACTTTAAAAAATGTAGAGCGAAACTATTATATACTAAACGAATGTAGAGATAATACAGTGACTAGATATGGGCCAAACTATTGATTTAAAGCCAGACACTGGATCGAACTAACACCCACTTATAGAGCAACAACACGCATACAAATAGCACCAATATATGCTATTATTGTGACAGAATGTGGTCCAACCTTACGTTAGGTGTGGTGCTTAATAAAGTAGACAATCGATGTTTTAGGTGGTGCTATTTGTATGCGTGTTGTTGTTCTATACGCTACTGTTATGGTAGAATGTTGTCCAACCTTATATTAGGTGTGGTGCTCAATACAGTGGACAATCAATGTTTTAGGTGATCATACTTGTGTGTGTGTTGTTACTCTATAAACTATTGTTATAGTAGAATGTTGTCCAACCTTACATTAGGTATGGTGCTTAATAAAGTACACAATCAATGTTTTAGGTGATTATACTTGTGTGTGTGTGTTGTTACTCTATAAGCTATTGTTATAGTAGAATGTGGTCCAACCTTACAATAGGTATGGTGCTTAATAAAGTGGACAATCAATGTTTTAGGAACAACAACACGCATACAAATAGCACCACCTAAAACATTGATTGTCCACTTTATTAAGCACCACACCTAACGTAAGGTTGGACCACATTCTGTCACAATAATAGCTTAGACCCAATTTGGATGAAATTCGTCAATATGTCAGAAAGTTTCTTGTTTAAATGTAGCCTATTTGTCGAGGAGTATATTCACAGATGTGGGCAGACGATTACGGTGGCGATTGCAACCAAAGATACACAATCAAATTGAGAATAGACAATATTTGTTTGCCAATGAAGGAGTTGAAGTCACTATCATATTTTCGAACCACTTTTGGGACAATATGAAAGAGAAGGATTGTTGCTTTATCGTCTTGACGAGATCATATTCTTCAAGGTGAAAACGCACCATTGTGGAATGGGCATAAGCGACAGCTAGTTTTGAGATGGCAGCTAGTCAACAACGTTCCCCATCAACTTGTAAGCTAGTCTTGTGTGACAGAATACTGGGATACGACCGTCACTCTCACAGCACACTCACGACTCCAAAGTGTGGAGTGATTTTTGTAACAACAGGCCACGAACCACGAACTTTTTGATTCAAAGTCCTCTCATGCTAACCACTATGTTACACCCGTCCATAGGTGTCAAGACTTCGGAATCAAACGAATTAGTGGCTCTTAATTAGCATGATACTTCAACTATTTACATTTCTTTTGACAGTGCTTCAAGTAGAAAGAAGTTATAAATTATTTACACTGTCTTTCGGTCTGGAGAATTCTTACATATGTGTATGGATTTACTCTGTAAATATATCTAATATAATACTTTAAAATATTGGTTTGTATCTATATAATCGTAAGATTATTCGAACTCTTTGTGAATAGTTCTGAAGTATTTTTCTAATGCCTTTTCCCCCCTTTGATGTATTTCTTAGGGCCTTAATGCGATCCCATTCTTCTTTAAGGATAACTTTAACAATTGCACGAGTATCAATCTCAAAAGCAAAAATACACCACTGGCTGTGCATCAGATTATTTAAAATGTATCTCTAAAGGTAGAATCATACTGATCCCATTCTAACCTTTTATACACTGAGAAGGTTTTGACATTGGTTGCATGTCTTTTCACGTTACTATTCATCTGTTGAGCTTTAACGTTAATAAAAATTAAACATCTTTCACGGTAATTGAGGTTTTCATCACTATTCATTCACGCAACAATTACAAAACTTTGAGAACACGGCATTCGTTCTGAAAAGACGTTTTTGAAATATGTTTTACTAAAACATCTAGATAAGTTATAAAATATTTAATAATTAATTTATTTCTAATCCTTGTCAAACCTATTTTTTTTTCAATTATTCTTTATTTAAGAAAAGAAATCTGGGAAAAAAATACGCACAAGGGACATTTTTTGTTTTTTCAATTCCAATAAAATTTTACTTATGGTTCTAGAACTCCAGGGAATTAATTTGCACATTGAACTTGCTTTCGAGATTTTTTTCTCAGGGTACACTAAAAACACTGGTATCAAATTAGGTATTAAATAGGATTGTTCGTTTGTCTCTTTTTTAAATTTTCGCCAAAACTACGTGCATGGGTAATAAGTGGGATTTGACGCAATAACAGCGTTGAAGTAAAGAGTGTTTTTTTGTGGCAACGGGACTCGAACCACAAACAGTTGGGTTCACAGTACGGGCACTTAACCACTTGGTTTGTGAGATTCGAGCATTTTGGTCTTTTCTGACACGATGAAGCTCAACTTACATACAGCTAACAGAACATACATAAAATCATATCCACTCACCAGAAAATTAATTAGAAATTAATGATCTATGCTCAGGGTAGTGCCAATTATCACGTAGTAGAATTTCTCTTGGATACTAGTCATCTAGTATCCGATAATGTAAGCATTTGAGAGTTTATCAAAATTTTATTAGAGATTGTTTTGTATAAGAGAATAAATATTAAAAATAAAATACCAGGCAAAGCGAAATTCGATAACACTTATAAATATAAAACCAAAATTAATTCATAATTTATGAAATCTAAAATAATTGCTTACATTTTTGATCTAGTTGCTTACAAGTTATTGCCAGAATGGCTATTGTTTGCAATAAGTTTAATCCTTGTTTTTGTTTTGGTGTTTTATACCTCATAGTGGTGCTCTGTATTGGTATTAATATAAT
>NW_013665713.1:238797-240722 GCF_000517525.1 Limulus polyphemus
AATGTAAGCATTTGAGAATTTATCAAAATTTTATTAGAGATTGTTTTGTATAAGAGAATAAATATTAAAAATAAAATACCAGGCAAAGCGAAATTCGATAACACTTATAAATATAAAACCAAAATTAATTCATAATTTATGAAATCTAAAATAATTGCCTTCATGCTGCTTACATTTTTGATCTAGTTGCTTACAAGTTATTGTCAGAATGGCTATTGTTTGCAATAAGTTTAATCCTTGTTTTTGTTTTGGTGTTTTATATCTCATAGTGGTGTTCTGTATTGGTATTAATATAATCCCAGGCGTTAAAAATATCACAGCCTATGATCTCTGTAAATCCCAACTTAGTTACTGATTGTATGTCTCTTTGTTTGTTTTTGAATTTCGCGCAAAGTTACTCGAGGGCTATCTTTGCTAGCCGCCCCTAATTTAGAAATGATAGAATAAAAGGTAGGCAGCTAGTCAACACCACCCAAAGTCAACTTTTGGGCTACTTTTACTAACGAAAAGTGGGATTAACCATCATATTATAACGTCCTCATGGCAGAAAGGGCGAGTTTGTTCGGTAACTGGATTCGAACTTGCAACCAGCAGCTTGCGAGTTGAGCTCCCTAACCACCAGGCTCTAGGTACCAGTTGAATATGATTAATATCCGAAAACTAAATCACACAAATTACTTGTAATAAAAGTTATTTTTTTAAAACAGCTTTGTACACGAACATAAAATTACAAATGGTAACAATACTTATTTGTTATACACGTAGGATAAAAATCAAACCTATATATATATATACAATATATTATGTAAGCAAGATCTCATATCCTTCACAAAATACTCCATAAAGATTGCTTAAATTATGCAAATGCAAGGATCATTTTTAAATATACATAATCTCGTAGATCATTAAGGATAACGGACAGAAAAATCTTTGCACATATTGTCAACAATATTCTTTTGTATTTTAATGACGTAAAAAAGTAGTTATAACTTTACACGCTTCACGTTTCTCGTGGTTTGAAGGGTGCACGTGATCAGGTGCACACCTCAACCCCCAATTACGTAGAGCTCAAATTACACTAATCAAGTTGAACTACCCTGCCCATTAGGTTTACCAAATCATACCCTCCAATACTAAATCACTAGGTGCTATGTAAGATTCACTGGATTTTCATCGCTAAATTGTTTTTGATAACACCAACGTTATAATTCATTACCTCTATAACTGTTAGTCTTGGTTGTTGTAGTATGGTAGTGAATAGTGGCGGGCACAGCCCTCTTTAATTAAGGTATTTTGTTTGTTCATTAAGTGATGAGTTTGTTGTAGACACAGTTCCCTATTGCTTACACAAAGAATGTCTTTTTTTTGTTGGCCTTACATGTAAGATTCTGTTAGTTTTCAATAACAGTTTTATTACTTTAGTAGAAGGATAATGTATAGTTTATCAACACAACTTTATTGAATCGTATTTTGATGTAACAAATTAATTAAACATCGCTGTAACAATAAGGAAAGAAAAGTCACAAAAATAAGACATTAACCTTATCTACCATCCCGCCTAACACTTTCTATGACGACACTACACCATTAAGTAATAGCAATAACAACAATCTATATAAATAAACATCAATATGTGTGTGTGTGTGTGTGTGTGTATCTGTTCCTTATACGTTTCCACATTTCTAGATCAATCAGCACCAAACTTGATACTACTAATGTTATATATCTTTCAGTATTACAATGAAATATGTAATCACTGTTGTTAGAATTATTGAAAATAGCATGTCATTCTTGTCAGTATTGGTAGCTTTATGTATTTTTATTGCACTTTTAATATTTATTATGTTAAGAAAAAAAATTGAAGCACATTTTTTTATCCTTTGTCTTTCTTTTCAGTATTGGTAGCTTTATGTATTTTTTATTGC
>NW_013665713.1:241722-244142 GCF_000517525.1 Limulus polyphemus
GTTCAAAACATTTCCATAAATTCCGTTGATATTATTTTGGCTACAGAGGCGTTGTTTCCTTTCTTGTATTCAAACAGCATTACATGCCAAATGTGTGTCTCGTCGTGTGCCATCACTATAAGGGATTAAAGTATACTAAACTTTACACATTATATAGGTTACACTCACGTGACGTTTAGGCGGTTCGTTTAACTATTATACGTGATTTACGTTTTGGGGGATGGTTAATGAAAGTGTTTCAAAACGCGACATTAATTTTTTGACGACCGTCCTTCAGTAGCACAGCGGTATGTCTGCGGACTTACAACGCTAGAATCCGAGTTTCGATACCCGTGGAGGGCAGAGCACAGATAACCCATTGTGTAGCTTTGTGCTTAATTACAAACAGACAATCTTGATGACCTAATATTTCAATCACCGATAACACAGGTATTAGGAACGCAACAACAGCGCATAAACTGTAAGTGAAGGAGGCACTTAGGTCTCAGAGTACTTCATTAAATATGATGACTGAAAATGGCAAAAAGCTAAAAAATGGTTGAGTTTGTGTGTGACGAAAAGGATTTCTTCGAGGTATCTTTTTCAATATTCTGAATAACTAGAAATACTGAATTAGAGATTGTAAATGGAACTTGAAATGTAAAGATATTGTTGATCTGTGCAGTATAACTGATTCACAGAAGAGGACGGTAAGTAAAAGAAAAGAATAACAAGGATATTCCTCGAACTGATCGCCATTTTACTCTAGCCCTCTCAAAATTAGAAGCGATAGACTAGAAGGAAGGCAGTTATTCAACACCACTCATTGGCAACTTTTGGGCTATTCTAATCGAATAATGAAATTGACCGTCATATTATAACGCCCCCAGAATTGAAAGGTGCTCATTTTCGATTATGGGATTCGATTGCAAGTACAATGCCTTAACCATCAAACCATGCAAAGCCGGACATTATATGCATCAAGTACCATGAAAATGGCGTCTTAAGGTCAGTGGCGTCATTATAAAAAAATCGAAGGGAAGAGAGGGGGAATTTGTGTCATCATATAGAGCATTCTCTGTACTGTACTTCTTTTATCAGTTTTGAAGATTGTTTGTTTGAAGTTAAGTACAAAGCTACACAACGGGTTATCTGTGCTCTGCCCACCACGGGTATCGAAACCCGGTTTCTAGCGTTATAAGTCCGAAGACATACCACTGTACCACTAGGGGGCCAGTTTTTGAAGAAAACTTCTATCATCTCATACTTGATCAGATTATATCCTGTAAGGACTGATGGGGACAAATCAACATCTGGGGAAAAACCTCATTGCCCCACGACAAATGACCCCCTTACTTAAAGAAAATATAAATGTTAATCATATTTACTTGTATTTATTCAGTTAGAGTAGCATTTAAGTAAAGTCAAAATTAAACAATAAACAGGTATGAATCAATAGCACTGAATTATTATATACAATTGTTCCAGCTGGGATTTGATAATAGTAGAGTAATGCATGAATTACTAAACATTTGTGGGAATGTAAACCAATGCTGAAATGAATATCCAATATATCGACGAAATATATTCTTTATTCATAGTATTTTTAATAACATTTCTGACTGAATTAATTGAGTCTATAGACATTTTTATTTAATTTAGTATATGCCCAATATTTTCTTGTTTAAATTTTATATTATTTTTTTTTTTCAGAGTTGAAGAATTGACGAACCAAAAGTCTGAAGCGCTGTACGAGGATGTTGATAGTGTATTTTCGGATGACTTTTGGCGAGTCAGAATGTGACTGACTAGATCACATAGTTGGTTTTAACGTTGTTAGATGTACTATTGATTTCAGTAAGGTAAAAAGTTCTCAGCACTTACTTGTTAAGATTGTTCGTTGTGTTTCCGCATAAATTGGAACTTGCAATTAAAAATGCCGCCATGAACAAAGGAATATACTGGAATAAAGTGGACTCATGTTTATAGCATTGTTATACTACTTTTGTTGTTTGTCTCAGAACCTTCGGGAAAAAAGCTACTAATTTTGAATTGATAGGCTAGACGAAAGGCAGCTAGTTAACAGAACCAACTGCCAACATTTGGGCTACTCTTATTTAACCGAATTTGATTCTTACTCCTATAGTACATTTACGGCTACAATCTGCGAAGCGCATTTTTAAAGAATGAGTCTCTAATCACGAACCCTATAATGTACCAACCCCCCCCCCCCAGTGGCACAGTTACAACGCTAGAAACCGGGTTCTGATACCAGTGGTGGGCAGAGCACCGATAGCCCTTTGTGTAGCTTTGTGCTTAATAAAAAACAAACCGTTGCACAGTTCGAGCACGCTAAACGAAAGGCCACGCTCAGCCTATACATTACTTTTCAATACGATTACCAATGTGCTTCACGGATAACATCTCACTTGTAACGGTGA
>NW_013665713.1:244152-261241 GCF_000517525.1 Limulus polyphemus
TTGTAACGGTGAAGAAAACTTTAATAGCTTTGTACAAGAGCTAATAAACTTGACCTTTGTGTACTGCTTTCATCTAAAGTGATTTCCTTGAAATTGTTAGATGCCTTTCAGGAAAAATGAACATGTGTAAATGACATTGGGTGTTCGTATGTTTCATTGAATACATTACGACAGCGATAGGGATAAAATATGAAACAATTCACACAAAATGTAGTCAATGGAAAGGAATACCATGAAAACAAACACTGGTGAGAACATGTCAAGACAGCGAGTAATGTGAAAGATAAAAAATTTTAAATCTGTTTGCATGAAGACAAACTGTTACTGCCATCTGTGCGCAAGACCCGACTAATTGAATTTTAAAAACTGAGAAAGTAATATTTAATATGTATTGAAACATTTAAAAAAAAAAATTCGTAAAAATGGATGTGATACGATGGACTCGTAAAACTTGGGTTTGATGTAAACAAGAACCATAGAGGACTTAGATATGTGGACATGGTCGTCCGTAAGGGGACACTTCCCCCCTGGATTATTAATTTTGCGTTTTCCTAGTTATAGCTTTGATATCGTTTTGTCAACGTGACCCCCTTTGTAATATATCCTGCGGACGCCCATGTATACGGAGCTGTACCAGAAATACTCTGGTCCAGAAACAAGAACGAACTCAAACATCGTGCTGTTAGTGAACATTGTACTGTGTACCCTGTTAACGTATGTTATGTTTCTTTGTTATGAATCTCGCGCAAAGCTACACAAGGGCTATCTGCGCTAGCCGTCCCTAATTTAACAGTGTAAGACTAGAAGAAAGGCAGCTAGTCATCACCACTCACCGCCAACTCTTGAGCTACTCTTTTACCAACGAATAGTGGGATTGACCGTCCCATTATAACGCCCCACGGCTGAAAGGGCGAGCATGTTTGGTGTGACGGGGATTCGAGTCGAGCGTCCTAACCACCTGGCCATGCCGGGCCATACCCTGTTAGCAACAACGAACTAGTGACTCTTTTTAACACTAAGAAAATAGGTTAAAATGCTTTGTCTCCTCGCCAAAAAATTTTACTCGCGAGGCCTACAGAACATGTACGTTATACGCTAATAACAGATAGATGAAAAACGTCTATACTTATTACGGTGTATGACATGAACTCGTTTTTCACAAGTATATGTTTACATACGTCCACATATACACACATGACTATAAACAAATGTGTGTACAAAATAAGGAGGCACGAGTTCAAGAATAAATTTTGATGAAGTTGCTCTTCAGCCAGTAAACTTTATTACCTTTTATTTCAGCCCACTGCACGAATGCTGTGTTTGAAGCTGTTTAATCCCCTCAGATTGCGAGTCGAGCGCCTTAACCACCTGGCCATACCGGGCCCTTAAACAACGAATAATTGAAAATGTCCTTCTAATAGGTTATACTTTTTCTAATGGTTTCAGTTGTAATAGACAAGGCAAAGTAAAATTTATACATAAAGCAGATAGTAAGAATAAAGAGTGAACTGAAATGATGACACAGACAGGAATATTGTAAATGCAATATATTTTATTATGAAATTAAACTTTTTATTCTGCTTTGTCAAGTTTTTTCTTCTTTTTGTTGCTACAAGAATCTATGAATTGATAAAACAAGGATAACTTTGCTCTGTTGAATTTTATTTCTTATGCGTCGAATATCGAATAGTGTTTTGTTGTTTGTTTTTATCAATACAATGTAATGGATTTATTGCACGAGATAATACTTGTTATTTTTTCCTAAAACAAGATAAAACACAGCACTATAATATCTCAATATATGACGTCATGACAGGAGCTTAATGTTTAATCAGCTGAGATTGACTGCTACAAATAACTGAAAATTAAGCATAGCACGTAACGGTTGGCATTATTAAAAAGAACGTGACTTCGGTATAACCTTTTTAACCTGCTTTGGATGGGATATTTGCATCTTTATGCAGATATGTAACTGTAAATTTATGTATGTTCAATTCTACAGGAGAGCAATAAGGCGAAGTGGGTTTAATGTTACTATGAGTAAATGCCAGTGACTCAAGTGTTATGGAGTAATGCCAGAACCAATGACTGTGCAATAGTAGCTGTATAAGCACTTAGAACTTGGATGACAGTGCTTTAATACATGTTATAGAGTAACGCTGGAGCTTATTATATCGACTATGCAAAGATGCCAAGGATATTCTTAATAATGTAGTAGAATAAGCGCTTAAACTACTTGTATCATAATGCTTTGACACATGTTATAGACAGTTTAAATGGAAAGGATGATTAAACAAATAAAAAAAAAGTACGATGTATCATGTTTAGCATTCTAAACCATCAGAATCTCCACGTGTAATAAATGTGTTCGTGACATGACTTCAAAAGAAAATAAATAAATTGCGTCACAATAAAAGTGTATAGAGTTTTTAGTGTATTTTCTGATGTTATTGCTCACCCTACAGACGTTCTATTTCTCAGCCAGAGAATAATATCTCACAAAACAGGAGATTCCAAATGATGTGCCTAGTAGACGTTAAGATGGAAAACTAACGAAAAAGTAGATGAAAAGAAGTACAACAGTTTCAAGTTAAGAAAAGTTGGACAGCACAACATGATATGAGTGTGGAAAAAATACTACAATATAATATAACACAAAACGGTGACTTCAGGCTGGAACAAAATAAGACACAGTTTCTTTCAGGTCGGTTAATCGTTTTCATCCGACAAACAGCTTCGCATCTGTTAACTTTGCCAATCACAAACAAAATTTTCGACAGCTCTATCTTCCTCACGAGGCCAGCTTGATGGACACCAAAACGTGACTAATGGAAAGTTTGAAACAGTCCAGACTGGTATCAGTAACACAGGTGGCAAACCCCAATAATGGTCTTGGTGGTTCAAAGTGGAACCATAGGTAAATTATAAAATTTAGAAAATCTAACATACAAAAATAGGAAGGTATATAGGGGATTGGTCCCATCATAGTAAAACATTTTCTTTTCAGAAAAACAGATGCAAGAAATCTTCCCCCAACTGTGGTAAGCAAAGAGCGACGCTTTGTAACAGGTGAGAATCCACGAACATAATGGTCTGTGGCAAAAGCCATCCATGAGCCTCTGGCAATGGTAAGTTTTATTCAGGAAAGCTTGGACATGTTACAATATGTTTCAAAAACTGTCACAGAAGGTGATCAACATGCTTTGCATCATTCTCAATAAGCATGCTAACCCTAAACCTGAATCAAGCTACTGCATTGCGAGCATTATCTGTTCTGTACACTGATATGCATTCAGTTTAAATCACCAACTTTTCATTGTTGAAAAGAAAGAGAGAGAGAAATAAAGACAATGTTAATATGATATTGTTAATATGAAAATGTTAATATGACATTGTTAATATGAAAATGTTAATATGACATTGTTAATATGAAAATGTTAATATGACATTGTTAATATGAAAATGTTAATATGACATTGTTATTATGAAAATGTTAATATGACATTGTTATTATGAAAATGTTAATATGACATTGTTAATATGAAAATGTTAATATCCGAGAAAAGAATTTAGGTATGCAGTATAGCATAGTTAAAACAAATAAACAAACCTGTAGCCTGTTAAAAGTAAAACAAACAAACCTGTAACATGTTCAAAGTTTCCCAAATAAAACTTATTGTTTTCAATGTGCTTATTTTGATACTTTGTTCCTCCTAAGACAAGTAATTTTTAAGATATGAATTTTATTTATAATCACCCTGTGTTTAAATAAGAAGCTAAGTGATTATCACAGTTATATGTATATATATATAAGTCTCCGGATTTACAACACTAAAATCAGTGGTTCGATACCCCTCGATGGACACAGCAGATAGCCCGATGTGGCGTTACTATAAGAAAAAAACACACAAACACACACTTAATGTCGGATAACATTTTTTTATTTCTCAGTTCCACATTTTTCACTGTCCATCACGTGGCCTAGGTAATGCAACATTCTTTGTTTACTTGTGTTTGTTATCGTAACAACCACTTCATACATACGTTACTGAAGCTGCTACACTTTCATATCACTAGCCTTCAGCCCCAGGTGGGTCAGCAGTAAGTGGGCTTATAATGCTAAAATTTTGGTTTCGATACCTACAGAAGATATAGCACAGATAGTTCACTGTGTAGCTAGATTTCTTCTTAACAACAAACAACCACTAGTACCCAAAGCCAAATCCAAGTGTTGAAACACTTTAAAGTACAGGAAAGGTTGTTGTTTCACAAAATCTTAATTTTGTTTAATATTCAAATCTCCCCCGCCATTATGTTACATTTCGTCTTTTAATTGATGTTAAAGGGTATTACTTTACAATGTAGTCATTCGAACTTTGTGTCCCTCAATTTTCATGTTTTGTACCCATATCTAAAAACTTCTGAGAACATTTTCAACACAAAATAATGCACGTTTGGTTAGATCATATTATTCACCTTGAACATCAAGTACGTTCTGCAGGGAGATAGGTGGGGGAGTATGAACTTTGCCACGCCGGGATACAGCTGACATGCTGCGGCATAACGCCTCGTCATCACATCGATGAAGGCTACCATTAACGTAGGACGTGGCCTAACGTAAATTGGCACTTTGGCAGTTCTAAACACAGTAATTTCTTTGCTAGTGTGTCATTAGATGCAGCTCTTTGTGAGCCAACTAGATGGAATAATTAATTCAGCCCGACAACTGGCTCAATACATAATGTATGTACAATGACCAAGAACGTTATTCACCTGAAAATCTTACCAAAACAGCTTCAGTTCTAGTGAAGTTTACACTAATTCCAAGCGCGTGTGGAGCATACAATCTTACTACTCCAAATTTAGATGTGAAGACATAAATTACGTCATGAATGAAATTTACGTTGTACTTTAACCTGTAATAAATCACTTCGCCTACTAATCTGAATCATCTAAGGATGTTCCTGAAAGAAGAAGAAGAAAAAAAAGACCAGTTATTTACGTTTAGTGAATGCTAATGTAAATATGTATGTATGTATATAAGTGCGTTTTTTGTTTTGTTTGTATTTAAGCACAAAGCTACACAATGGGCTATCTGTGCTCTGCCCACCACGGGTATCGAAACCCGGTTTCTAGCGTTGTAAGTACACAGACATGCCCTTGTACCACTGGGGGGCATGTGCGTTTTTATTAATATACGTTAAATGTTATCAGCTATAGCTCTGAAACTGTATTTGCAGCCATCACGATGCTATCACCTACACTACACGGTACTCAGCGTCGACGGACAAAAACTTTGCTTTGAAGAAGCGAGTAGCTTCCTAATTCTAGGCTTGTTTTTAGTATATTTTGTTTTTGATGTGGAAAATTTTCAAGCATAAAATTTGACAGCTATGTAAATACAAAACTGATCTCATTCTTCGTGCTCTTTTATAGATGGGTCTCCCATAGAATCCAACATGGAATTTTTACAAAGTCATGCGAACATTTCGCTGTCGTTACGTTGCACTATAGCACCCACTCCTGTAAATAAGTTACGGTATAACATAGACTTTGGTATGCAGATACAGGACCGACCTGAGGAGGGGAATATTTATGGCAGTTATCTCGGAGTCCGGGAACACCCAAAAGGGCCAAGAGAAGTACCAGGAGCCCAGAAACTCTTGGCTGATAGAATAATGGGATTTGACTATCACCTTTATATCGCACCCAGCTCCAAAGGGCAGAGCGCAATGTATTATATATATACATATATATTGGGCAGAGGGGTGGCGAGGCGAATGCTGGACCTGAATATCCACAGTCCGACACGCTAACTATTGGGTCAAGTTCGGCCCCCGATTTGTAAGGGATCACATTTACATATTTGGCTAGAATTTCAGTATAAAATATTTTATATATGTATAAAATTTTAATATAAATCTTTAGAACATTTGTATGTTTTCTCTTCCAATTTGATCAAACATGTTTAATGACGTAGATAAAAACACAGTGGTCACAACAAAACACCAACAAGCCGACTTTACCTATTCCCCATTTATTATCTATGCATAACAGTTTTAAACAGCACCAACTTATATCATTCCAATACTTAATCACTAATTTAATAATTTCGTTTTCCAGGTAATAAAATATATATAGGTCAGTTTGGATTGAACAAAATGACAATGTTAAGTGTACTAAAATAACCACTATCTCACATAACATTAGAACGTTTGGATTATGGACGAGATTTTTATGATTTTTCATAATTCTAATTATTTTTTACGTAAAGTTTTTCTGTAAATTTTACTTATACGTACAAATTACAACTAAAACCAAATAGTTTTTACATTGCTAAATATTTTTGTGTGAGTGGAACTTCATAACTTAGTTAACACCAATATAATTTGAAAGCTCCTAAGTTAAGTGTGGTAAGGTTAGAGCTTTGCATTTTGGAACTGGCGAGCCGGGTTCGAATCCGTGCGATACCCTGCACATTAAGTTATAGAAGTTACAGTAAATCCCTTAGTGTGGATGGTAGGATGCTGCAGGACAGTAGTTTAAAATTAGGGACGACGGCATATAGTTTCAGTAACTTTGCCGTAAATACAAATATCTAAGTTAAATACAATGTAAAAGATGCAATTTATCGAATGATCAAATAAAAAAATGTCCAAATACAATGCTATATTAGAATTCTTAGTCAAAAACACTCTACTAACGTCCTCTTGCGGCTCAACCGTTAGTATAAAAGACTAAAAATCGGCTTTCGATGCCCGTGATGGACAAAGTGCAAATAAGCTGTCTGCTTAACATGGCCAGGTGGTTAGGGCGCTCGACTCGCAATCTGAGGGTCGCAGGTTTGAATCCCCGTCACACCATACATGCTCGCCCTTTCAGCCGTAGGGGCGTTATAATGTGACGGTCAATCCCACTATTCGTTGGTAAAAGAGTAGCCCAAGAGTTGGCGGTGGGTGGTAATGACTAGCTGCCTTCCCTCTAGTTTTACACTTCTAAATTAGGGACGGCTAGCGTAGATAGTCGTCGTGTAGCTTTGCGCGAAATTAAAAAACAAACAAACAAACAAGCTTAACAACTAACAACTTTTAACAGGTAGACATAAGAACATAAGAGCGACCAAGTTAAAAACTGTTATAGCCATGTAAATACTGAAAATAAATAACTTGAACCAAATGTAGCCCCTATACAAGCCTACTGAAGAGATATTTTCTTTTTTTTTTTTGTGGGGGGGGGGGAGGGTATACTAGCGGAATACTGCCCCAAGGGTCCCTGGAGAAGGCAGTGGTGAATTAATTGAGAGAGAGAGGAGGGTCACATACCGATCCTTACATCAGGCGCATAAATAAATGATAATTATATTTAGACTATACAATAACATTGAAATATTTATTCGTCACAGAATAAGATAAAATATATTTCTTTAAGCTAAATAAAAGACAGTGCAAATTAATTGAATCTACGAAACGGGAAACATATACAACGAAAATACAACATAAAAAGTACGATTGCACAACATGATTTTTTACTGTTCTTTATCAACATGACACGCACAGCATGATTTTTTTTATGTTGTTTATAAACGTGGCACGCATAACATAAGTTTTTACTATTGTTCATGACAGATTATATATCCAAAATTGCCTACTGCCGTCCAAGTCACATTTCGATCTCATTTTATTATTTGTGATGCAATGAACCGTTCTAAATCCTTAATGAAAACCACACTTTGTGTGCAATTTGATGAGAAGTCTTAATATTAAAAATTACTTTAGGGTATCACATCTCCGTGCTATGTATATTTGCAAAAGAGTGTAATCTTTATATATTACACCGCCATGGAGCTTTCAGCTGTTTTTGGGTATGGTCCAGAAGGATTCCAAAACCCATCTATTTTATCCATTTTCTTATTCTTATGATATAGGAGGCCATTTCAATTTTTCCTTTGTCCCTGTCTTAGTGAATATGTTTTAAAAGTGTCAAATATTTTTTAGGGGGGAGGGAATTTAAAACATTACACAAGAAAAAACAAGAGGGAATCCTCAATAGCCGCGGTACTTGAAGTTCTTTTAGGCTGGATTAAAGTAAATTAATCAATGAAAACTTTTTTTTGCCTTTTTTATTAGCTATATTTTTGTGCGCCAGCAATACCAAGCGTGGGGCGCGCATATACTCGATTCGATTTTATCACTTATCAGGATCTTTACCAGCCTAATCTCAAATTGAAATTATTTTAGACAGGATTAGAGTATTAATCTATGAGACGTTGGGCGTGGTCAAATACACCAATCGAAAGGGTTTGTCTTCCTGAGTCCAAAACTGTAATTAGATCTAAAATCGGTCAAGAGATGACGGACCTATGACCTAAACGTTTGTACTTGGAAAAAAAAATACTCATTCTGTGACATCAGTGTGAATCTTAGTTTGTTTTTGCGTAAAATGACAATACTTGGTTAGTGTGAAGGAAAAGGAAATATATCATTTCGTGATTTAAGTCTAAATCTTTCTATAAAATAGCTCATCTGACCGACATCACCTGTTACAATGAAACAGATCAACTGATAGCCATCACTTAGTACAATGAAACAGCTCAACTGACCTCCATCACCTGTTACAATGAAACAGATCAACTGATAGCCATCACTTAGTACAATGAAACAGGTCAACTGACCTCCATCACCTGTTACGATGAAACAGCTTAACTGATCGCCATCATCTGTTACTGTGAAACAGCTCAACTGACCGCCATCATCTGTTACGGTGAAACGTTTAAAAGGAATAAAATCAATTTTTGACTTTAAAAAATATGGTATAGCTCATGGTATGTTCTGTTTTATCAAACATTGTATAGGAGTAATGGTGTAACAGTAGTGGCAGATAGTTGTAATTCGTATTTCTTTGATGCAACAGTATAGTATCAAAAGTTTGTCAGTCTGTTTATTTAGTGTAACAATAACGTTTCACAGTTATTGCTCGCATTTCTATGACGCATCAGTAATAACACTCAGTTATAATGACTCGCATTTTTTTTGGTTTAACTGTAATGTCACAAAGTCGTCTTTGATGTAACAGTAGTGTAGGCAGTTATCACTTTTTTGTGTGTGTAACAGTAATATCGCACGGTTACCACAGCCATTTAGTTTCGAGTTTTGTATACTCATCTATACCCCTCATTTTTTAATTCATGCTATTTTGAAAGTTATGTTTGTTTGTTTTAGCACAAACCTACACAATAAGCTATCTGCGGTATGTCCACCACGCGGAATCAAACCCCAGATTTTAGAGTTGTGAATTTGCAAACTTACCTCTGACCCACCGGGGGACACAACGTGGAGAATAAAGAAGGCAAAATAGCAGTATAGTGGGAGCCCCAAAATTCTTTCCCTCTTATCAGCGCTGATGATTTTGAATGGAGATATTGAAAATAAATTAAATTAGTTTTGGATACATATTTAATTACTTAGAAATTTAATACTTTTGTTTCACATCAATCAGAAGCTACTGACGTACTTGGTTTATGAAATGTTGCGTTGTATTGTGTAAAGCTCATACTCAATTCCTTTCTGTCAATGCTCTTGGTGAAATAAAAAATAAATTCAATACTATATATACATACAATTTCTCGTTACTTGTCCAGGACCAATATACATTTCCATTTTTAACTGGGAAAAATTTTCAACTTTTTGAAGTATACATTACTTCAGTAGTTTCACCTAAAATATTTTTGTTAAATTAAAAGCAAAATGTTCTAATACATTCTCACTAATTAACAAAGTAGGAGGTATTACAATACCTTGTTTTTAATTAAGTAGAAAATAATAATATACGTGAAAACTATTAATTAAATAAATATTTTATAAAGTTTGAATTTGCACAAATCTCAATGTATCCAAACAACTGAATATGGGTAAAATTAATGGATTTAAAGAACTAATTTAACACAGAGGATCTGCTTATTATGTATTTGAAGAAAGCCAACCGTTATTATACAGCAAATTCTTATCATTTTAATGTGTATTTAAAAGTTCTTAAGTATTCAGTGGTAGTGAAAAAGCATAGTAATTTTATTTAAATATTACAATAATTAATATAGAGTTTGATATAGTATTTTTAATGCGAATTAAATTCATTTTAATTGGAATTACATTTATTCCTACAAGTTAACCCATCAAATAATTTACAGTGAAATTATTATTTCTACTCAAAAGTTAACGTGCATCTTCAGCTGCAAGTCTTTTAACGATAAAATTACTGTTAAATTTTGTACAGTGTATTGTGAGACTAGTATCTGCATATTATCAGCCATCCTGTATTTCATTTACAATTAGCATATGGTAACATGAGACTTTATCAAATCTGGCATGTTGTTTGTAAGATAATCTGTTGCTCCTGCATTTCGAAGTACAATAGTTAATACTTATTTTGAAACAACAGTTGCAATATATGTAAACATGACATTCTATTTATAAGAAATCCACGAGAATCGCTAGTATTTCTTTTTACAGACAATATTATTTGAGTAAAGTAAATTGATTACGTCGTTTATTATAAGTCGTCTAGTATCTTCTCATGCGGTCGTAAATATGTAATCCATTACGCTAGGCCCAATAGTTCTGACACTTTTACTAGGTCATACGTTACAAAATTTCATCGCAAAAAAAAGGAAAAAAAGAGTCACTTTCAAACAAATGGATAATAAAACAGATTTTATTTCCATTAAATCATTGGATAAAACAACAAAATAACTGTTTCGGTACGTGGTATGTAAACAGTACCAGGCCACAACAACATATTTTAAACACAGTTCGACCCAAAGAGCAGCTAAGCCTGATACACACTGTCATCTTAAAGTTTCTATCCAGTCAATTGAGTATAAGTAATTACTGGAACTGGGCAACCCTGTTATTAGGCTCGGCGTCCTGCGCGGATTCTCTAAAACAAAGGTCTATAATTTAGTTTCTGACAGCACCACTAGAGGGTAATAGAGGTTTCCTTGGTGCCCGCCCACCAACTAGCTTTTCTCCTAGGCCTAAACACCTTAAAAAATTGATCATACTTACCTCGTTATATTCATTGGCTTTTGACGCACATAAGCAAGGAGGGCTAACTAGGTTGATAATATTCACGAATACATTTCACTGCACGTGAGTTTAATTTTACATGCTAACTCATTAAAGTGATGCTACAGGATATATTTAACAAGTACAATCCTCTTTTTCTTCTAGAAAGTCCTCTCAAAAATGTATGTAAGTCACAAAATTAATATAGAGCCAGTAAAAACATATAAAATGACTGTTAGCTCATACGAACATTGTTCACTTATTCAAAAAAACACTGCAATGTAAATGAAATATATTATTCCTATATATCAACGCAACAAAATGAATTGTCTAAATAGCACTATTAATCCTAAGAAATATATATATCAACATAACAAAAAATTGTTTTAGTGTTACACTCAACACAAACGGAACCAGTACTTCCAGCTAGTCTAGATGCTAACAGAACAGAAAGGTGTTACTATTAATAAAAAACAAGCTGCATACACCAACACAAAACATGTGTTCCCGTGTTACTCCCAACACAAACGGAACAAGTAGTATTACTTCCAACAAGTCTAGATGCCAACAGAACAAACAAGTGACACTATTAATTCAATGATACTATATATAATCACAACAAACGTGTTTTTGTGTTAAACCCAAGAAGTCTAGATACCAACAAAACAAACAAGTGCCACTTTTAATTCAAGGAATCTATATATACAGTCACAACAAATGTGTTTCTGGGTTACTCATAACATAAGCGGAACAAACAGTGTCACTTCCAAAAAGTCTAGATGCCAAAAAAAAACAACAACAACAACAAAGAAGTGTCACTATTAATCATAGGAATCTAAACACCAGCACAACAAACCTTGTTTTGTTGACAAAAGGAGCAATATTACTTTCAACAATCTAAACACCAACACAACAAACGTGTTTTACTGTTATTCCAAACACAAATGGAACAAACACCATTATTTCCAACCAGTCTAGTTGCCAAAAAACAAAACAAAAACGAAAAACAGGTGCCACTCTGAATCTCAATAAACCGTATATACAAACATGCGTTACTAATATATCTACATAAATTCACATACCAATTGTTATCTCAGCAAAGGAAAGAACTTATAGTTCCAAAAAAAAAAAAAAAAAACCATTTTGATATACAATGCTGAAATGTCATTATAACAAATTGACGTTAAATTTTTAAGATGGAGTGATGAAAAAAGCCACTGGTACACTAAGGGAGAACGAAGTTATTCCAACTTACAACATTGAAAATAATTACAGAGTTGGGGTGAAAATTCACTAACAAAACCACGGACCTACAACAGGGTGCAACTAATTGGATTTTAGACATCTGAAGAGCTCTCTTTGAAGCCATATATTAATATGATTAAAATATTTCTATGCAGGAGTAATTTACAACAAATTACTCACACACGATTAAACGCTAGTTTGTGAAAATACCTAAAATATTTTATACTACCTAATAAACATAACTAAAATAGTGTGCTTCAATAATAAATTTATTAACGGTATAGGATATACTGCCACAATTTTTCCACAATAAGTTCTAACAGTTTCTATATTTTTCTATACATTTATCACAGACGAATAAATACAAAAAAAATGTTAGTTATAATTACATTAATCATATCATACATATTTTTAGAATAATGCGTTTTTAAACTATTTTTTCACTAAAAAAAGGTTGACATTTTAGTTTGCATAATTTGGTTATCAAGTCCACCATGTGAACAAATATATATATATATTTCCAATTAAACCCACTAGATGGCGACATTTTGTTCTTAACGGTAATTCTAGTAATATGACTCGGATTATATCTTTAAACTTATGGTAATATATTTTATATTCGTAAAGACGATGTAGTAGGTTTTATTTTTCAACCAATTGACGATTACTGATGGCTTTGATCTGTATTCTAAAGTTATCTTCGTGCCTTAGTGAGCTGGGACAGTTTTAAAATTAAATATAAAACGTGTGTTACTTTCAATTATTATTTTTACATTTCATGAGGTTTATGGTAATAAAAAGTTTTGAAAATTATAATTCTAGTATACAAAAACCATTGTATTATTACCATGTGTTGACTCCTATCATTCTTTTTATTCACTTTACCTTACACGTTTCTGTTTTATAAATAATAAATAGATACATATGATAATAAATATAATAATATTAATGTTATTTATCTTTGTTATAAATATTACAATTAGTATTTTGTATATTATCTACCCATAGTTTGGGTTTGTGTATTACTTAAATAATACGGAATTGTATTTGACCTATTTATGAAGTTCAGCTCTGAGGGTCCCTATACAAAATTTGCCCCGGGCCCCCTGGTGCTTAATGACTACTCACGCTCTTGGAGACAAAAAGATGAGAAAAATGCAAGTTCTTATAAATAAACACAAACAGAAGTGGCACACAGGTAAACCTACTGAAGCAAATATTTACTAGAATCTGCGACATTTGTGTTATGGTTAACCGATAATCATTGTGGAGAAGGTGGGGGTGTCCTGTGGAGGGCATTTATTTTTGAATTCTGCCTATAGGCGGTAAAATACCTAGAGCCAGTCCATGCATATTGCAGTGAAAGTCACTGATTAAAAGTAAATGTTATCGTGAAGCTTAGAATTCTAGTACGTTAATGTTCTTCCCAAGAAAAACCATCCGTTATGTACACATACATTATATATGTCTATGTATTTATTGATATGTTTGAAATTCCACCTTAAAACCTAAATTTTTTTTCATATTATAATGCGTACGTTTTCCATTTTATTAGATGTGTTGAAGGGAAATAATGGTTTATATTGTGGTAAGCTGACAGTGTTTTAAATTAATGTATTATATTTCGCGTTGCTTCCCATACTTATTTATATAAATAAAAATAGCCAGATGTTTTAATATGCAGTTGAGTATATCTGTTCCTACCTTCCCAGGCAATTATTTTTTTATGAACAAAACACTTTAGTCTGGAGTTTACAGGGTGATATTTTCTTTGTAAAGTCCATTCTGTATATTATAATTATTTATCATTACGGTTGGCTTCATTTTTGTTTTAACCCTCAGTGATAAGACTGGAGGCTTATAATGCTAAAAACCGGGTTACGATACCCGTGGTGTGCACATTACAAATAGTGCATTGTGTAGCTTTGTGCTTAAAAATAAACAAACAAACATTTTTTTTATAAGTTTTACAACTTTAAGGTTTCAACATGTATTTTTATTGCAACTCAAGCTGCTGTGCCTCTTACACTCATTTCTTACATACAGTATTTTCTTTTTCTTCTGTCGTGTTCCGTATTCCTGTATTACAATTTGCGGTCTAAGTATGATTCTACGTCTTACAATGTATTATCTTCAATACCTTATAAGGTTAATTGCTATGTGCCCAGCAAAATAACGTCCAGTCTATAATCACACGCCTTTATATGGTTGGGAGTTGTCAATAACCAATCACTTTTCTTCCAACTATTGGCATCACTTCTCAACACTTAAGACACGTTTAGTGCTCTTCACTGTCATGTCTATCATCAAGGGCTGCTAACACCACCTCACAGTATCATCTACAGTACTTAACGATCGGTAATTTTTATTTCATCACATTGCCACCAGGAGGCAGTAATTATAATCTTTAATGTTCCACCCGACGCTGTTGCCCACCTGTACTTGAAGAATGAATTGCTCTAACACACAAAATGATAGATGGCGTACTCGTATATTTGAATACCACATACAGCACCTTATATAATTTCATCCATCATATCTTGGAGTGAACAAGATTGTTCAATGATAACTTATTTCATTAAGTAAGAATATCAGTAATTTTTACAAACAAAACGAAAATTTGTATTTGCGTGCACTAAAAATTATTTATTTATTCAATGTAACTAGCTTTACTTGGTGAATGAGTAACAAACTAGTGTATTAATTTATATTTGTTGGATGAAATATAACGCTCCCTGGTGACTCAGCGATAAGCTTCAGTGGTTATAATATTAAAAACCGTTGTTCGATCTCTGCGGCGGCCAAAGCACATATAGCCCGTTTTTGTAACTTTGCGCTAAAATCAAGAAAAACAAAGGAATTAAACTTGATAGATCTGAATATTTCTAGTGAACATACTAATAAAAAAAAAATGTCCAATTTATTTCGTTTTATTCGGAAAATTACTATTAACATTGATAAAATAAATGTATTCATAAACTGTATAAATTTGTCTGTCTAGTCCAACCGTCATTTGGCTGAGAAAATAGAAACAACAACATATACTTATTGACCTCAATCAACCCACTCACCCTCTCAAAAGTTTTAGTAGTCAATATTCTATTTACCCGAGTTTCTGGTAATTTTGAATAGAACTAGTTACGAGAAATTAGACCAGTCTATTACACACATTTTCGTAGTAAACATTTATACGACAAAGTTAAGTAGAATCACCCCAAACTGATTTAAGAATTGTTTATAAAGTCATAATCTATTTCATTTTTTAGGAGCTGCGAATTATGAATAGCGTGTTTTTTGTTTGCCGAATATATTTGAAAAATATGAATATGAAATTTAGTAAAAACTTTAGCAGTTTATAAACTTTATCTGATTTATATGAGTGTGTGACATTATATGTACGAGCCAGCTGCTTATGTTATCACAATTGATTTTATAATATCTTCTCTGAATGTCTACACACACATTATTGTCCCGTCACGTTGTCACCCTCTTATATATACCAGACTACCCTATATCTAGTAATCTCCCGACAATTCACGAAGGTACAAGATATTTCCAGAAACGTGGCGTGACACTAGTCACGTGACCTCGCTGACGCAACATTACTTTTCATAAAGTCAACTATCTTATGTTTGCTTGATATCTTTAATCGTCTCTTGCTGATCTGAAAACAGTGGTATTAAACACTACAATATAATAAAATACTAAAAAATGTTTTGTTGAACTCATAATAACGGTTTTTAACTGGGACAGGTGCAGTTGCCCCGAACCCCCGAGTTAGAGAAAAATACAAAAAAAGTAGGTGTCTGAAAAACATGTTTGAAACTGTTTCACTGTAAAAACAGTGATTTTATTCGTTTGTTTGTCTGCTTGTTTTTTGTTGTTTTTTTTAGAGCAAAGCCCCATTGGTCTATAAGCTCTGTTCATCGCGGGGCGCCCCCAGTGGCACAGCGGCATGTCTGTGGACTTACAGAGCTAGAAACCGGGTTTCGATACCCATGGTGGGCAGAGCACAGATAGCCTATTGTGTAGCTTTGTGCTTAGTTATAAACAAACAAAAAATCACCGCGAGGAATCGAACTCTGTATTTTAGCGTTGTAAGTCCGTAGACTTGCCGCTGTCCCTTAGTCGTTTCGTATAAATCTATTCATCTGTAATTTTTCAGTAACATGTCCTTACCGCTTATTATTTCATAAATATTTGCTCGGCCATTTAACAAAAACCATTCGTTGTCATTATATTATTATAAATATTTAAATATAATTATAAATATTTATGTTACGTCTCCGTTTGTTAATTAATTTCCCGTAAATTCGTTCCGACGAAACTTTAGCGACACAAGTCCTTACTTAATAAAACTGGTTTATTCTTTCCGAATATAACTTTACGATACACTCAACTTCAACAATCGCGCTAAAACAAACGCTATAACAACGAACGTACTCAACTTCAATAATACTCTCTGACTGCAGATCAATTACTTAGTTGGTATCAGAGAAGATGGAAACGAGAAGCGGCAAATCAAACTACAGTTTAGCAGATTTGATGGCAGCAATACAAGAACAGCAAAAGAAACAAGAAGAGAGACAACAGCAGTTGCAAGAAAACCTGCAACAATGGCAGCTCGAACAAAATAAACAAGAAGAACGAGAAATTAAACAAGAAGAGAGATTACAGCAGTTGCAAGAAAACCTGCAACAGTGGCAGCTCGAACAAAATAAACAAGAAGAACGAGAAATTAAACAAGAAGAGAGATTACAGCAGTTGCAAGAAAACCTGCAACA
>NW_013665713.1:262011-275987 GCF_000517525.1 Limulus polyphemus
AAGGACTTGTGTCGCTAAAGCTTCGTCGGAACGAAGTTACGGAAAGTTAATTAACAAACGGAGACGTAACAGTAATATAAAAATTTCCCCTTCATTTTGGCGCCTTTAGGAGTTCGTTAAAGCTAGGCTTGGTAGTATGACCTAGTAAAATTATCCATTCTGGGATTTTTATTCACTACACTTTAAACAGAATAAAACTATCAAAGTAATGCATTTCAAATACAAATCTGAGCTGACAACGTTAATTTTTAACATCGTGTAGCCGCCGATTTTCGTAACGTTAAAATCTGTAACTTATATTGGTGGTTTGCGTGTTGTCACGAGCCGCATGACCTTCACGAAACTCATGCCCCGCAACACGCCCAACTTATGCAATGGCTTTAGTTCGCCTTCCTTGGACCGGCGAATTTGAATAAAAGATCTGTCATTACATTATTGTTGAAAGCTCTTGTTTGATGGCAGTACCTACCCAGTATCTTTGTTAAGCATGGTGTTTCAAGCAGATCAGCTGCTTAAACTACATGATTTAATAACCTGGATCACAGAAGTTTTTGTGCTCACAACGATCTTTTCTTTTCATTCATTTCCGCCTCATTTCCCACCATCTTTTCTAGGATATGCAAGCCGTAAGTACGTGGTAGTCTTCATGAACAATGATGGTCTCATTTCAATTACCAACATAATTGATTGTTTCGCGTAAAGTAATCCTTTCTGGAACTGATGCGTGTTCTGCCCCTTAAACTCTAAATGTATAAAACTACATATCTTTCTAACTTGATTTTTTTTTCAGCTTCAAATGAAAATTCAGCGTTCAATTTGACAAGTGGCACATGCGTAAAAACTTTACTAATTTCTTTAAAACCTGTTACAAGAAAACTACCAAAAATATTCTGGCTTAGATGTTATCTTGTTATTCAGTCAACAATAATATATATATATATAACATTTTTTAATTTGCCATAATAAAGAATGTTTCAGACAGTAAACGTACGGGGAATTTTAAGTTCAAAATTTTACGCTAACCGGCTCTATAAAGATAACATGTTTTGAGAAACAATTAGATATACTAGCAGAAATACACGCCCTCCAAACAGGTATAACTGCTAGTTCCTGCGGAAGGCTGTTAGGCTTTTTCTGGAATTGTCTGACAGTTCTACAGCAATTTACTCATACTTGACATTCATTAATGTTCACCATCCACAAGAAAAAGGATTTATTGAAATTTTAGTTTAAGAATGAGCTATCATCACAGCATTACGCCATAGAGTAGGTTTATTGAAGTATTTCTTTGTAGACGCAGTTATCAATGAAAGTGCCTTGCTTTTCTGTTGCAACACTCACGAAATTTTCACAAAAGAAAAACAAATATTTTTTCAAAGTTTTGTTTTTTGATTGTTTTATCTATTGCTCAGCTATAAAAATATTGCCCAGTTATAAAAATATTACCCAATTATGATTGGTGATGATCGGTGCGGTAGTTTCCGAGATCCGAGTTTTGGACGTTTACATTGCAAGTTCCATTATAATAAGATATATATGTTTGTATATTCAGGAGAGAATCGACGATTTTCATAAAAGATGAGTTCAAATGAATGGATATCGAAGACCCTGGTAGGGGCTAAGCCCCACCATTGAGAAGCTGAAATTTGAAATATATCGAAGTCCAATTCCTGACATTTTCAATTGATTTTGCTGGTTACTTCCAATGGTAAATTAGCAATAAAAAATCTGGATGACCAATACTTTCTGTTACTACCGAGAATCAGGATTTTGAAGTGATCCCTGGTATCAAGTTATATCAAGCGCTTTGCACTAGTGGGAGAGAGAGAGGGATGACATATTTTATAGTCATACCTATGAAAAGAACTCTTTAAAAAAACTTGTATTGGTTTTTAAATCGGTTATAATATTTTGGGACAAAAGATTCTTTACGGCTATCTTCAACATTTTACACATTACGGACGGTCCAGACCCCCTTTCTATACAGGAATACGAGCATAACTGATTCCAAAAAAAAACAACTCAATACAATATTTTTATCACTTGCATCTCTATTTCTCTCGTTATTTCTATTTAATGTTTTACTGTTTTCTTTGATTTTTTGCATTGGAAATGGGGGAGGAGTCTGGGCCCCTCCTGATTCTATCCTATCTTGTCAGAGTTTTGAAGCTATAAAGTTTTGAAATATCACTTCATAGATCAATAAATTATTACATGCATTTGCATCAATTGGGAATGATCTTATTTGTCTATTTGCAGAAAAGAGAGAAAAAATACAACATGTTCAACTTACGTAGTTCCTTTTATCGGATAAGTACCAGCTACACAAGCCTGACAAGCTACTTCTTAGGGCATCGCATGTTTTAAACAAATAAAAAAATAATTTTAATTTTGTTATAACAGTTGTTTAATTTCTTAAAATAACAGTTTGAATCTAGTTTTAGCCTTGGTTTTAAAAATTTCATGGAGGGGGGGGGCTAGCACCCACTTCATCCCCGCTATCTCGTAATTTATTAGTGTGCCATGTAATCTGATTACTCTGGTACTTGGAGCCTCTACACTTGCTAATTTTACGTTCATATTTTAGCTCTAACATAATATTAATTATATAGTTTGTCGAGCATTACTTGTGAAGCAATAATAATATTTTAATGCATATTAATGAGTACTGTTAACTGAAACTATTACATTTTATCATTATTTCAACATCATCTGTACATTTCTATATAGAGAAACTAGATGAATCAGAGTACAACAGCAACAAACATTCAACACTTAACAGACGGCAATAGACATTTAATACTTTCGGAATAGCCCCCCCCCCCAGTGGCACAGCGGCATGTCTGCGGACTTACAATGCTAGAAATCCGGTTTCGATACCCATGGTGGGCAGAGCACAGATAGCCCTTTGTGTAGCTTGGTGCTTAACTACAAACAAATAAACTTTCGGAGTATACATATTCCATCAATAGCAAGTTATATTAATCAATGTAAAATATAAGATACAAACACTTCTAAGTTTATAAAATTCCAACATTTTGTAAAGTGGAATTAAAATACAAAGTAAAACAATGAAAAAACGCAAAACTTCTATGATAAGTGTAGAACTAAACATAAATGTTAATATATTACAAATTTTTTGGCGATATTATACAGGTTTTTCAGAATAAACTTAACTAAAGTGAAGATGTGTTATTATTTGTGTTAAAATATGAACATTAGAATATGGAATATGTCAATTCCGAAACTTTAAAGTATCAAATGTCTGTTGTCCTCTTTTGAAGACCAAACATCGGTGAGTCTTCTGACGGCTGCGACGAGAGTCTATTCCTAAGCTACGTATTGTCGATTAAACCTGTGTTTGTAAAACTACGCCTGTCACGATTCCTTCACAAGTACTGTTCCTTAGATAATCCTGTTTAGCTTGGTAAAGCAGGCACATCATTAAATGCATCATCATGTGGAAGATTAGCTAAATACCGTTTTTATACGAGCGCCATCTATTGCGAATTGTTAAGTATCAGGTTGCACAAAAATAAGCTACAACATAGTTTTATTCCTACATATTTCACTTACCCGTGCTCAAGCAATCCAGACATTGTTACCCAGAAGCGATAACAAACCGAGAAGGTTATATAGAATACCGCCATGGTACTTAAGCGTAAGTCTACTTTTCATACATAAAAGTGCATTAAAGTAATTTCTTGAACATTTAAAGAACAATACACGCAATATTAAGAAGCATTACAAACACAGTAAACACAGTTCTTTATACTTATGACTGCGCGAGACTTAAAGGAACAGTTCAAGTCCCGAATACCTAGTGATCACATTGTTAATAACAGTTACAAAGTAATGTAACCAAGAAAATGCAACGTTGGTACATGAGAATTATTTTGCTAATAAGTGTATCACCACTCGTAAGTCAAGAAGAGTGCGAAACTGAAATAATTGTATAGTGTGTTTGTTCTAGAACGAAACAACATCGTTGGTACATGAGAATTATTTTGCTAATAAGTGTATCACCACTCGTAAGTCAAGAAGAGTGCGAAACTGAAATAATTGTATAGTGTGTTTGTTCTAGAACGAAGCCACATCGGGTTACTTGCTGTGTCTACCACTTGGAATCGAACCCCGGATTGTAGCGTTGTAAATCCGTACACTTACTGCTGTCCGACAGGAGGACTAGTTATATAGTGCGGAATTAATATTAAAACATTTTCGTGACAATATTGTCGTACAAATAATCACATTACAAAAATGCGTGAATTACTTTCTACTTTAGGGTTTCCTCAAAAATAAAATTCGATTAAGAAACAAAACGCTTTGCTTGTTTGTCTTAAATTTCCGTGTTCCAATAACAAATGAAAACAACAACAAAAAAAAAACAACCAACGTGAAACCAATATATATATATATATATATATAGAAGTTAGAACTAAGAATGACTGAAGAATTTAAAAACAAATATGCTTACGTATGCGGTTGGATACAAACAGGACGAGGTAAAAAAAAAACAGTACAAGCAGCGGTGGATGATAATAAGAAAATCTGTGTTAATCATAGTGATTCTGAATACTAGCCAGGTTTTTGCATCACGGAAGTCTGGGCGGATCATCCTGTGACTGTGTATGTGCGCGTGCTGTTTCTTGTCTTGGGCAGTATCCACATCATTGGACCTTGGTCAACTCCACCCCGACACAGACGTAATTACAATCCCAGTGAGGTACTGCCCAACTCATTACCGTTGATACAGAGACTGTCATTAACGTTTCTAGGGGAACATGAAATACGGTTTATTGTAGTAGAGCAAGTTTGACGTGGCCTACCCCCAACTGAATAAGTAAGTATGTAAATACTGTTTTGTCAGGTGTTCGGTTGAAACTGAATTAATTATTCATAGTTGGAAGAGCCACTCATCATACATTTCAATTCTCACTTATATTTATTCAGGATTTTCATAGCCAAGTATGAAATACTGCCTTGTTTTTATTTGATCCAGTTAACAAAGGGTTGTATAAATATCTGTGACTATGAGTATCAACGCAAAATTTATTACACTGATTAATTTTGAATCGTGTACACTTATGTTATATTGTAACATGTTTTTAATAAATTAAAAGGGATGACACTTACTACCAAAAACTTGAATGTTGAATTTATTGGCTAAAAACTAATATTTATATACAGTTAGGGAACAGTGAATAATTTTAATTAATTATTGAGTAGATGGTACTAATATAATCTAGTGATTCTAGTCTGAAAACGAAAAAAATCAGACTTACACATTTAATAATCTTTAAGTTTTGATTATCTTTACACCATCTCTCTCGCTGTAAAGGAAACGCTTTTTCAATTATCTTAACTATATTAGAAAAAGTAACAAATGGTCTTTCAACCATTTTCTATTTATATTCTAGTCAGTACTTACCTATTTTTTTTTCTATAAAATATTCTACTTAGCTTTATTGGCCAAGCTACTAACTTAGAATCTTTTAAACAACTTGATGTGTTTATAGAAATTATTTTAATCATTCAACTTTAAAAACCGCCTTATGATCCTTTGTGTTTTTTGTTTTGTTTTGTGTGTGTGTGTTCACCTATATTTTTGCGTTAGAGCACATTCAACAAAGCAAAAATAATGATTTCTTTATTTTGAGTTTGTTTGTCTTAGAGCAAAACCACATTAAGCTATCTGCTGTGTCTCCCATGGGGAATCGAACCCCAGATTTCAGCGTTATAAGGCCGTCTTATCGCTGTTCCAGTAAGGAAGATTATTTTTTTAAGACAGGTACGGCGTTTCGATCACTGGTGCGATCATTCTCGAGTACACAAGTTTTAACGGTAGAAAATAACATTCCTTACTGTAAAAGCTGTAACTTGTAATAAAAATAATACTTAATCAGTAAGTAAATTCAAAACGAAACTATTTATGTTTTTTTTTTAAGTATTGAAATAAAACGAATGAAGGATATAAATGTTTTTGTTAGTTTTTAGTCTGCTTTTCAGTTTTTCTATCGTTTGATTTCTAATTGAATTTTCATAGTTTTTACTGTGTATCAAAAGTTTTTTTCACTAAGAATAATTAGAAACTATATCGATTCAGGTAATGTTTCAACTAAACTATGAGATACACTGGGGAGAATGACCGGAAGAACAATAACAGCATTTCTTATCTTATCACACTTTTCTACGTATTATATGTACACTTAAAAAATTGGACTCTAGATAGAGGTGAAGTCTGAAACTAATGTTATAAAATAATATCATCAGACTAATCAGATTTTTCTATAAATTACATATACACTTAAACAATTGGGCTCTAGATAGGTTTTTGGCACCATCCATTGGTAACCAAGTGGCCAATGCTAAAAAGTGTGATAAGCAATGACACTCAGAATAAGAATAAGTAGCTAATGGAATCGTTCATAGGATTCCGGCACTATAGCTTGTAAACAGTGAAAACTAGATATCCTCAGAACTGCATTGTACGATAATGCTTGATTAGTTTGTTGGATTTCACGTAAAACTAAACGAGAGAAATACGCGGTAGCAGTCCATAATTACGATGGACTAGATGGAAGGCAGCTAGTCAACACCACCCATCACTAACAGACTCTTGGGCTACTCTTGTCAGGCCGAAGAGTGGGATTTAAGTGTCACTGTTATAACGTATCCATGGCACTAAAGAGCAAAGCATGATTTTTTGGGGAGAAGGGAAGCAGTAACGGGACGTGAACCAAGAAACCTGAGCTTTACAGTTCTGCATGCTAGCCATTGGGACGCGCTCGGCCAATCGTGGTAAAACATATTTACACACACACACACACAAATATATACATATTTAACGTTGCTTTGGTGGCTAAAGATATCATTATCTTCGTGGTTTACTGATGATTATGGTTCAATTTCTTTGAATTCTTGTATGATTAACATTATTGTAGACATTATTTACTCAAACTACAAACCCCTATTTTGGCTGATTGCTTTTACCTAGAATTACATTTGGTGGAGTCAAACTAGGGATTTGTAGTTTGAATAAATAATGTTTACAGTATCTCCAATCTTGTTTCTTTACTTTTTTTACGATCCCTATTTGCAGATTTTTTAAAGTTTCCAATTGTTTATTTATCTTGTTTGCTGGCTTTTTTACGCTCAACTATGG
The DNA here is from genome assembly GCF_000517525.1 of Limulus polyphemus. Lineage (NCBI taxonomy): Eukaryota > Metazoa > Arthropoda > Merostomata > Xiphosura > Limulidae > Limulus > Limulus polyphemus. Next base: position 269,177 of record NW_013665713.1, read on the forward strand.
GCAAGGGTATACATGATATGGTAGCTAACTTTATGCATTGTAATGATAATAAATGTAGCTAATAGCTAGCTGATACGGTTCATTATGATTTACTGTAGCTATTGACTATTTGATCACATTAGTTCAATATATAAAATGTTAAGCTGCAGCTGCAGATTTGTTTGAGAATATGGGGAGCATTTATAGTTTCTGTTTAACTAAATTCACTATATATAATGCACAGCAATGGGCAAATATATGCCTAACTAAGACACAACTCCCACTAAGGGTGTATAAAGTATTACCAGTAGAAAAACAGCCTTTGAAAAAACATATAAATCTAAAACACCTATTTAAATAAACCATCGTGTCTTTTAAAGTAATTATTCTACGAATGCGTGTAATAAAATTATTATTATGTTTATTGATTTTTTTTATTCCTTCACTTCATTCCTGATATAGAGGTTGGCTCCCTAAAGATACCGATTGTATAGTGTACAAAGCATTGAGTATCTACATGTTACAATCATCTAATGTTCATCTACTATTGGATGGTAATTCCTGCTCCACCTTGTACTTAAGCTTTTCAAAGGAACGCCAGATACTTGTAAGAAAGCTAACTTCAAAGGTTAATGATAACATCGTTTACACTAGAATTATAATGTTTTTAGCTTATGTAAAATACAGAAAAAACAAATCGACTTTTCAATACTCCTGCGACCTTCGCAGTACCTTATTTAGTCTTCTACAAAAGGTTTGGGTTCAATATACTAAGCCGTTTTTGTTGTAGGCTGGCAAAATGATAATAATAATAATAAGAAGGATTACAAACGGGCTGTTTTGAGCGGATTTTCTTTTCCTTGTAAATCTAACATGCGTACTTTTTTGTGTATTTTTATATGTGTACAATCTTAGCAGTCAATAGTTAAACCGAATTTTAAATTGTTGTTTGAACTAAATCGTTACTATTTAAGGTGCTTTTTGCCCTATCATTATATTAGAGTTTTGTGCAATTCCTTTTGATTCCTATTATGAAGATAGTAGTTCATAATATTCGTTTTATATTTTAAACTTAGCCTAATCGGTTAATAAACTGGCTAACTTATAACGGTCACCTAAATTCAAATTCCTTACTGAAGACTATAGATTTTTTTTTTTCATAAGCACAAAGCTACACAATGGGATATCTGTGCTGTGCCAGCCACGGGTGTCGAAACCCGGTTTTCACTCCCCGTAGATACACACACACACACATACACGAATACTTTGACATATAAAGAGAGTTTTTTTAAATTTACGTAAGAAACTTAAATCTTAGTTCTAATTCACTTTTAACCAAGACCTTTTACCAAGTGTTTATATTCTAGTTTTTTAGGAGGTGCAGACACGGAGGGAATTACCTTTATCTTAAAAACTTAGCCAGTCAATCTCGGCTTTGTCTAAAAAAATGTCTATAGATCAGGTAAAAACAAACGTTATCTGAGCCGGAATCAAGATAAATCAAACAAATCACATTAAGAGGGAATGTTAACAGGGTTGTTAAGTGTTTACGAAATACGGGGCGGTGTGAAAAATAACTAAAATCTCATTAAGTTGTGAATAGAGCTGGAAACCTGGACCATTCCCTAGTGGTCTGAAGATAAAACAGTACAAACTGATAAAAGCAAGTAAATAGCGTTTAAGATAATTTCGGTCTGAAGCGACAGTGCATGAAAAATGTCTTATTTCTTTTTCCTTTTATTTGTCTCGATGTGCGTGTGGTTGTTACTGAGCATGTGTAAATAAAGTAGATTTGTTTTTAAATCTATTTTCAGAACGAACGTTTAGAGAAAGTTTCTGGAGAAATTAAATTCAAGTATTATAAGTGGCAAGATAAATTCAGGCAGTAAAAACGACTAAACTATATATATATGGCTATTTCCCATTCCTACAAACATTGGTCTGAAACTAAAGCATATATGAATTGATATCATGCAATGTTTACCATGCAACACGTTGGACATATTGTTGAAATACGCATGCTAGATATTTGTAAAAATAATAATTGAAAAACCAACCTAAAGAATAAAAAGAAATTGAAAAATCGTTTATAATTTACTCAGATAACCGTACCTGACTGTTTACATCTATGTGGTTCACCTATATATCATGAACCACGATAGTGGTTCATAATAGAGATCGCAATGAATTGTACAAAACCCTAATAAAACGTTAGGGCAAAAAGCACCTTAAACAGTAAAGATTCAGTTCAAACAACACTTTAAAACCCGGCATTACTATCGACTGCTAAGGCTGTACACATATAAAAATGCACAAAAAAGTACGCATATTAGATTTACAAGGAAAAGAATATCCGCTCAAAATAGCCCGTTTGTAATTCTTCTTCTTCGTATTTATATTATTATCTTGCCAGTCTACAACAAAAACAGCTTGGTATGTTGTACCCAAACCTTTTGTAAAATACTAAATAAGGTACTGCGAAGGTCGTAGAGGTATTGAAAAGTTGATTTGTTTCGTCTATATTTTACATAAGCTAAAAACATCATTATTCTAGTGTAAACGATGTTATCATTACCGCTTGAAGCTAGCTTTTTTTACAAATATCTGGCGTTCCTTTCAAAAGCTTAAGTACAGAGTGGAGCAGGAATTACCAACCAATAATAGATGAACATTAGATTATTGTAACATGTAGATACTCAATGCTTTGTACACTATACAATCGGTGTCTTTAGGGAGCCAACCTCTATATTATGAATGAAGTGAAGGAATAAAAAAACCATTAACATAATATTAAATTTCATTACACGCATTCGTACAATAAGTACTTTAAAAGACACGATGGCTTGTTTAAAGGGATGTTTTAGACGTATATGTTTTTTTTAAAAGGCTCCTTTTCTACTGGTAATACTTTATACACACTTAGTGGTTGGTTGTGTCTTAGTCTAGGCATATATTTGCCCATTGCTATGCATTACGTGTAGTGAATTTAGTTACACAGAAACTATAAATGCTCACTATATTCTCAAACAAATCTCCATGACAATCTGCAGCTGCAGCTTAACATTTTACATCTCGAACTAATGCTATAAACTTAGTCAATAGCTACAGTAAATCATCATGAACCGTATCAGTTAGCTATGTTTATTATCGTTACAATGTACAAAGTTAGTTACCATATCAAGTATCCTTTGTCCATAGTTGAGCATAAAAAATAAGATAAGTAAAAAATTGGGAATTTAAAAAGTTGCAAATAGGGATTGTAAAAAAGTAAGGAAACAAAGCTGGAGATACTGTAGACATTATTTACGCAAACTACAAACCTCTATTGTGTTTCCAAGCTGTTACCTAGAATTACATTCGATGGAGTCAAAATAAGGATTTGTAGTTTGAGTAAATACTATTTACAGTATCTTCGGCCTTGTTTCCTTATTTTTTACGATCCCTATTTGCAGGTTTATAAATTCCCAGTTTTTTATCAGGCAGGCGGACGCACTGTCTATGTAGGGATGGCGCGGATTGTTCATCTAAAGCAGACATTCCTAACCTGGGATACATGTACCCCCAGCGGTACATTTGCACTTCTCAGGGGGTACATAGGGGTCTGAGAGTATAACCATGGTTTACACTTTACATGGTGTTTTAATCTACAGTTAGATAAAGAGAGCAAAGTTGCTCACATAAATATACGCTGAGTTCAATTTATCGATGTTATCAATACTCTTAGATCCTTATGCAGTCCACACATACAGATTTCATAATAAAATAATACAAAATCGATATAATTTTATCAATTTTTTATCCTTAATTTTTAGGGGTACATGGGAACCTGTCAGAATGCCCAAGACCAAGGGGTACAGAGGAACAAAAAGGTTGGGAATCCCTGATCTAAAGGTATCTTAAATATCTCCTCCTCAAAAGGTCATCTGAACTTTACAATATTACAATACTATACAGTGTTTCCTTTTATAACAATATCTATTGAATGACTGAGTTACAAGTTCTGAGAATGTCTGTAAATATCATAGCAAAAAGTTTGAATTTCTTGTTCTTCTGCTTCTTTTTTATTACATGATTACTAAAAATTCAAAACAATGGTGTCAACTAATTTCACTGAAGTGACGTAATTTTAAATGGAGTATTTGCTTTTATAAGTATTATAAATAACTACTTGTAATAAAAAAAAATCATAATTCTAGTGTAAACGATGTTATTGTTATCCATTGACAATAATTAACATATAGCAATATATATATATATATATATATTCAATTACAACTAAGTTTAATTTATCCTATTTTTGTCTGTTAACATTCTACTACACTGTGTGCATGTGCTATTATGTAGGGATGATGCACATACCATCCACACTATCTTGTTTGCATTCATGATGTTAGAAATACACGTAGGTTCAAGAAGTTTTGATAGAAATGAATAAAATCCCTATAACCCGAGCGCTTTCGAAAGGCGGATCTTTCTTTTTCAGGGGCTAACTGGGAAACTTGTTTGCATTGTTTTGAAGGATTGATATTAGCCACCCCTAATGTTTACTTCCTTTTTGAAAAGTTTTTTCTTTACTTGTTTATATTGTTGTCAGGAGAAACCCTACATGTAATTCTATTTCACATTGACGTCAGAGATTCGTTGCATACTAGTATAGTTCTTCACATTCGTTCTTTTGTGTTTTTCTATGTTTTACCTTTGACTTTTTGTATTCTATATGGTTTTATATTATTTTTGTGTCTTCAAAGTTCTCGAATAAGTATTATCACACAAATTTCAAAATTTTACACTTTTGTGAAAAAATGTCGGTAAAATTGCAAAATAATGTATAAACACTCAAATATAAAAAATAAGCCGTATTAGTTAGATATTACGTTTTAGGCACCAGTACCACTCAATTAGTCACATTAAATATTATGTTTCAGGCAAAAGTACCACTCAATTAGTCACATTAAATATTACGTTTTAGGCACCAGTACCACTCAATCAGTCACATTAAATATTATGTTTCAGGCAAAGTACCACTCAATTAGTCACATTAAATATTACGTTTTAGGCACCAGCGCCATTCAACTAATCAAATTAAATATTACGTTTCATGCAACAGTATCATTCAATTAGTCACATTAAATATCACTTTTCAGGCAAAGTACCACTCAATTAGTCATTTAAATATTACGTTTCATGCAACAGTATCATTCAATTAGTCACATTAAATATCACGTTTCAGGCAAAGTACCACTCAATTAGTCATTTAAATATTACGTTTTAGGCATCAGTGCCATTCAACTAATCACATTAAATTTTACGTTTTAGGTATCAGTATCATTCAATTAGTCACATCGCTTCAATAGATCTAAAACAACTGATTTGTTACAAAAATTAAAAAATACAAAAAAAAACACGAAGTACCAATACAGAAGGAGAACTGTATCATTTAAATTTGTTTTAGGAATGTTACTATTTTTAAACTATTGGAGCTATGCGAATAACTAAAGAGAAGTGGTGTCTGAAATTACTTATTTAATTAATTTTATTATTGTGTACGCGTTTGTGTGTTTGTGCGATTATATTATCAGTTCTGCCTCTTACAAGTTCAAAGTGGCGTTCAATCGAAGTATGATTACGTTTTTGTGTTTTACGTAAGCATAAAATAGCAGTAGGTAATTAAGAATACTTCAGAAAATATTAGTTTGCACTTAAAAACATGTCTTTAAAAGTTTTCATAACTTTCCGAGAAGTGTAACATCATAAAGAATTGTTAAGTCACACTACTGATGCTAATCTACTTTTAACCAGATATACTTTAAAATAGGAAATATATACAAGATAAAAACAAATATTGAAAATTAAAAACATGCAAATAGGGATCGTAAAAAAGTGAGCAAAAAAGGTTGGAGATACTGTAAGCATTGTTTATTCAAACTACAAACCCCTATTTTGGCGCCATGCTGTTACCTAGAAATACATTTTGCGAAGTCAAAATATGGATTTGTGGTTTGAGTAAGTAATGCTTACAGTATCTCCAGCTTTGTTTGCTTACTTTTTTTTAAGATCCTTATTTGCAGGTTTTTAAATTTCAAATTTCTTATTGATCTTATATAATCTGAGGGATATATAAGAAAACTTTAGCCATTAAAAAAACACTGCTATAACTAAAAACGACAAGCTTCTGGCTGAATAGCTGCGAGGAATAAGATCAATTAATTTCTTACTGAATAGAACTTGAAACTGTCTGACATCTCATTAAGAACATACCACTGAAGCTTGGTTACACTAAACACAAAGTTTAGATCGACGCATCTGTCAGCATATAATACATCAAACACCACTAGATCTCTCTTGGTGTAGCGCTTCCAGTGTATCACATACCACTCTTAGGGCAAAAAAAGAAGTCTGTATGTTTTTATAGCAAGTGTTCTTTCCTGGACTCTTTCAACATAAAACTAGTAATCAATCTTGAAGGAAGTTGGTAAGTGAACGCACACACACCTATACAAAAAGAGATCGATTTTGCAAGTTCTAGATACTTCATTATTTTCTCTTGAGATGATAAATGTAACCAATATCAACAAAGTAGCATTAACTTCTAAAGATCACTCATACTTTCAAGTAAAAAGGCAACCTTAACCACCAACAACCGCATAGATGTGAGTTATTATTTATACTTGTAACTTATTAGAATTACATTCTAAATAATGTATTGCCATGGTAACCAGCCACTTCTCTGAGGACTATGTCCCCAACAAGTGACTATGCCATCGAACATATAAGAAATCGTGTTCTACAAATATATATATATATATATATATATATATATATATATATATAT
>NW_013665713.1:276987-279076 GCF_000517525.1 Limulus polyphemus
ACAGGTTTACAGTTGTGATATCGTGAGATGTTATATTGTGACTTTATTTTAGGCCTGTGTAAGGCGGTAATTAATTCTTTATGTTATTGTCATTAAGTGGGTAATGAGCCACAAAACAAATAATCAAAACATTTCAGAGGTGGGGGCGCCAAATGTGTCTATGCCCCCGGGTGCTGAGAACCCTTGCTACGCCACTAATGATAGACTAGAGCGAAGGCAGTTAATCAACAGCACCCATTGCCAACTCTTAAGCTACTCTTCGAAAAATGGAATATGGCCGTCACTATTTATATCGCACTAACGGCCTCAATGTGTGCAGCAAAGGGACGCAAACCATGGATTCTCAAATTCACAGTCCGACATGTTAACCACTTAGCCACGCCCGGCTCAATAACTAAGGAAGATGAAATAATCGTAAAGCACTACGATATTTGTTTGTAATTAAGCACAAATCTACACAATGGGCTGTCTGTGCTCTGCCCACCACGGGTATCAAAACCCGTTTTGTAGCGTTGTAAGTTCTCAGATATTCCGCTGTGCCACTGGGGGGGCATAAAGCACTACGAATATAATTTACAGTCCCGCTACACAAAGTGAAATACGGCATAGTCCCAGATCAGAACAGAAATACAGAAGCATGAAACATCACTGTACTACACTGAACACAAATCACTAATAGACATGGAAGGAAATTAAAAACTAAACTTAACCAGTATAAACTTGCAATATAAAATGAAACCACTGAATCTCGCTAACAAGAAACAGTTTAAAAACTTGCAATGGTCAATTCACTATTACACCAAACATCTATACCACTGTTGAAAAATCTGCAGAAATACGCCTGTTTTTCGCTGACAATATCAAAAAAGCAATTCGTTGTTTGGATAATATGAAAGTTCCATAACTTAAACACAAACATGGCTGACAGTGAATGATGGATTATGTAGCAGAGGTACTGGGTAAAATATTTTACAGACAGGTGGTTCTTTTATAGCTAGTATTCTGAAAAGAATTCTATACGAGTGGATACCATTATCGCAGATGAGAGGCTTAAATTATCCATCTTTCTCATGAGCACAACACAAATCACAACACCTTTGTTTATGGTGTTACCTGGCTCAGAATGATAAACAAAAAGTAAAATCTAATCCATCCGCGATTATTTAAACGACAGAAGCACCATCTAGCTTTTCAATAACACTAGCTTAAACAAAATCGCGCGCGTGTGTATGTATGCACAAACGACTCTGAAATATAATATGAAACTTCTGCTAAGAAAACAAAACATTAGGCTTACACATGTTATTGTATCTAACCCACAAATGTACTTACAGTACTACATAATTTGTTTTCAGCAAAGCTTGGTGTCATAATGTTTACGAAAATGAGTTTCTTTCATTGGCATAAAGAAACAATGCTGTAGGGAGTTCTGAATGTTGTGATGTTCTTCTCTACCCGGTAATAATCACACTAACGTATTAGTGAATGTATATCACACATGTTCTAATGATCACGTAAGTTACACGTATCAGACATTGAATCAAATACTTATAACGGCAGAGCTGCATTGTGTGTTTAGTTGCATGGATGTATAATTACATCACACGTTTCGGAACGTTGTTTTCTATGAAACAATGAATGCCGTCCCAATAAATTATAATACTTTGTTTGGTGGACACAACAGTCTAGTAGACTACCTATAAATTGTTCGCTTTACTTTAAAATTCTAGACATCAGCATCTACTGAGCTCTTCGTTCTGCTTTTTTTTAGTATATCAACATGCCTTTAATCCGCCTAAAAGCTACTTACTAAAAGCTACACTCACAATCGATATTGTTTTCGAACAATTCTCAAGCACAATACTACAATGATTACACTGCGTTTTCTTTTTATTAAGAAAGAAGTAGTTCGACCCGTAAGAGCCATTTGCAGTCAATTTGTTCAAATTCTTTTGCATAAGTATTTCTTTTTAAAAGCACTTACCAAAGTCAAAGCTCCCCTCTTTAAAAAATTGAATAAAATAACGTGCAACACTCGTTATGCATATCTTTATGTTTGTTTGTTTTAAATTTCGTGCAAAGCTACACG
>NW_013665713.1:280036-284269 GCF_000517525.1 Limulus polyphemus
CGACATGGGGTATAACAATGTTTCCATACTAATTCATCTTCAAACAACATAACTCAATGTTATCGTATATTAAGAGATATTAACTATCGAAGTCTATAACTAATAAGAACAGTATCAAAACACAGTATATAAAGAGTAAATAGATATTTCCTAGACACTTTTTTTAGTTTAGGTATGCAAAAACAGAAAATGTACATACCTTTTTTATTTCGTGACTGATCTTATTCATGTCGCCATTAAAACAAAGCTTGCGCAACACGTTTTCGATGATCCATGAACTATCGCCGTCTATTAATCTCAACAAGAGCTAGAAGCACTGTATCAACTTGCCCCTGTAACAACTAGCCCCGGTCTCCCCTATATTTTAGTAAACGAAAATTAAAACAGTATTTTTTTAGGCCTGTGGCTTTATTTGTAGTTAAGCACAAAGCTACACAATGAGCTATCTGTGCTCTGCCCACCATGGGTATCGATACCCGGTTCTAGCGTTGTAAATCCGCATACATACCGTTGTGCTACTGGGGGGGGGGCTAGTCTGTGGCAGTTGTGTATACTACTATTTACTTTTTTTTACGAGTGAATGTATTTATTAATAATTATCTACTTAATACCTCCCTGTTTACATGATCTATCAGCACTATCTAACGTTTATCTCATTCAAAAGCTTGAGAATTCTTATCTTTCTGTACGCTATTAACCTACCTGTCTATCTACACGAGCAATAAGCATGTTGCTCAGTGTTTTGTGTCTGATAGAAGGTTTTAAGGTAGGCTTTCCTCTCTGCTGACCACGATAAGGGTGTGTATATAGGCTCCTTGAAGAAAAGATTTGGTAGACATAGGGGTCAGTCCGCTTCCTAAAACATAACACAAAACTGTAAGCTCCTGCTTGCTTTCAAGATGAGAAAAACAATTTCAATAGCCAGAAGCAACGTCTTTTTCCAAGAACTGCAAAGCAACATACACATATGTATATCTTGACACCACAAGTATAGCAGAAAATGTTACTTCAAACAAATATCTAATATAAAACAAAATACGTGTACTTATATCATATGATGAAGCCATTTGTGTAGGAGTTAACAACATATACAGAAAGCAGATACAACAAAACCTGTACTTCTAAAAACTTGATGCTGAAAATCGGGTCTTTTCTTTGTTATTAAAATATTGCAATCTTGTTTAAGCCTGCAGAACTACTATATAATTTTGAACTCAATGATACCCAGGATCAGATAACTTGATAGACCTAAAGAATACGATAACTTAGTTATTCCTAATTTAAAAAACTGTATTACATATTAAGTTCCCTCAAATTTAAGAGTTTTTCTTTCAGTGAGCATACACGTAAAGAGCTGCAAATACAGTGAATAACGTAGGTTTGGATAACAAAACAAGTACTGTGATTCAAGTTCATCTGATTAATTCAGAGAAACATTTTTCTGCTGAGGTCATCAGCAATGCTATGAAAGTTACTTTATAGTTTTGTTAGAACAAAGTTACGTTGGGCTGTCTGCTATTTCCATTGCGGAGAGTCGAACCCCGGATTTGTGCTTTATGAGTCCGAAGACTTACCGCTGTCCTACCGGGAGACGTTACTGCACAAGTATCAAAATGCATGAATGAGAAAAATTATTAGATCTACTGTACAGGATAGAAACTTTATGTATGTATATAAGGCCAAAGAAATGTAAATCCAATATATATTAGAAGTGTAAAAAAATTGTAAATAGAAAAATTAGGAAGAAGGAATGGGACCACGAGAACGTAAGAAAACAATGTAGGAAATGATGGGATAACATTACAACACTTGGTGGTTTTTGACACAGTGCAACCTCAAAGTGAGTGTGGCCATCGTTTCGCCCATTCCTACTTCGTATACTTTTTATAACTGGGTAATTGTTTAAACTAAATGTATATAGCTATATAAATTGTGTGTGTATATATATTAGATATATAGTGTATATAGCTAAATTTCTCTGTTGTAAACTTTGTTTCAGCAACCAAGTATAGATACTTATATTTAATCAAATTACGCGACCCTAACGAAATGCATGATATCGTAAGGAGGTGTTTGATGTCAGAAGTGAAACAGGAAGCTCCAATAAACATACTTTGCTTTTGGGAGACATTATAGATATTTGACTGGTAAAGGATGGGCAAACAGAAAAGTATCAAAACCGTTGATTTTTTAAATTTATTGAGTTAAAGGGTTAGCTACATATAAAAGTTAATTCAAGTTTATAATTGGATCAAACTTCAAAGCAAAACACGAAGTAGGAATGGACGGAACGATAGCCACATCCTCTTTGAGGTTGCACTGTGTAAAAACCATCAAAGTTGTAAAGTTATCCCACCAATTCTTACCTTGTTTCCTTACTTTTTTGATGCTCCTATTCCTACTTCCTAATTTTTTATTTACATTTTTTTACACTTATCTCATAGCTTTTTTGATAGTAAGCCTCGAGAGTGAATAAACTCTAGGCCTATTCTTCTCGTAGCTATTCTTAGAACTATCTCTCGACATTTCCTGGCTTTTGCTGATATCTTTGCTATAGCTTTTCTTCCATCTAGCCAGGGTGACAACCTTTTCTTTGGCTGGATTAATGGCTAAGGCTTGTTTCGCGTACTTAGCATTACTGTTTCTAACCTTATCTCTATTTTTCAGTAATGCTCCCTTCGCTGGGACAAAGACTTTTCAAGGTCATCAAAATAAGATTTTCTTCTATTATCTCGTTTTGTTTCCTTAAAAGGCATATTCTAAAAATCGCACTGTTTCAAGTACAACCTCAGGTGTCAATAGGTCACACTTTGTTTGAAAACAATGCAAAGGTAAATTATACAATTTATCATTCTTATTTTCAGCCCAGAGTACTTGAACAAAGCCGTGTCAGACTTCGGCAGTGGTAGCGTTCGTCCTCACGTAGGAGATTCACATGTTAGGCATCGACTGCTAAGATAGAATTGCTTTGTCCAACACAGAATCCTCGAGTCAGATGTATAAAACTGAAAACTTCACTTTCAAAAGCTAGATCGTAGTTAGAACCTAGATTTAGAAAATCTACGTAGTCCACGTTTTTTTTCTAGCTGATACCGATGCAGGATGATCACGTAACGCATGCGCATAAGCAATCGTGTACTCGCACGTGATATGAGGACGGATTGCAACTTGCAAACTAATAGAGCGTGCTCGTAATCACACAATGTGGCTAGTAATGTATTGTTAGCTCGTTAGTGGTTTTGCAAAATGGTTATTGTTATTACTTGTTACTATCAAGGTTATAAGTAAAACTAAGAAAAACACTTTTAGCAAAGGTGGCGTAATTAAATCATGTGAATTTAGATTCGCAGAAGGTGAAGTCAGGCGAGGGATACGCCTTTCCAACAACGTCAGTCAGTCAGTCAAATAGTCAGATTGCCAAATTTGTGGATTTTGAAATTTTTGTTTTTACTCTAGCAACTTTCCCAAGTGCTTTGGTGGCTTTTTACATCTGCAGTTAGTGTGTTTACCACTCAACAGTGGTTTAAAGTGATTATAAAGTTTGTTTACATGGTATTTGCAGTTTGATATTTAAATTTGTATTACACATATTGCACATCTGGCCCATTCCTACTATAAGTACTACTGTACTTATGATTATTTTCCGTAGAAAGTTACTTAGTGTATTAATATGATCCCTATCTTGAAACATGCTCACAAAATACATCGTATATTACATCATATAGTTACACAATATGTTAGATTATAGCTTGTTCTTGATCATCTAGAAAGCAAAATGTTTCATCCTAGGACCAATGATCATTCCAATTCGATGTTATGAGAACTTTTCAGTAATTATTATTGTCTTAAAGGGAATTTAATGAAATCAGATAACTTGAAATAAAGTTGACTGATTCCCAGATTTTTATTAATTTAAAATAATGAGAATGGGTGTATCTTTAAGGAAAATTACACCAAGAAAACGATATTATTTTATAAGAGCTACGACAGATGTCGCTGCTTTTAGAACAAAGCATTACTGAGGGGTTTCACAAATTAGAAAATGTCTGATTTATACAAAAATAACTTCGAATAGGAAATATAAGATAGCTAATTCTTCTTAGCTGAGTGTTTAATTAAAAATGATTATTTTCTTTAATAGATATTGATGAAACCCCCATTTTTTGTTTTAATTGGGGTTTCCTGGTATATGTAAAAAGGATTGTAATCAGGTGTAGTTTGTCCGGCATGGCC
>NW_013665713.1:284783-296885 GCF_000517525.1 Limulus polyphemus
GACGGTTAATCCCACTATTCGTTCGTAAAAGAGTAGCCCAAAAGTTGGCGGTGGGTGGTGATGACTAGCTGCCTTCCCCCTAGTCTTACGCTGCTAAATTAGAGACGGCTAGCGCAGATAGCCCTCGTGTAGCTTTGCGCGAAATTCAAAACAAACAGACAAAACATGTTTAGTTTAAATGTTCAGTTTCACAGTGAATCTGATAGGACCTACCAATACCAGTTTTTAAATAAATTTTGTGTTTCATTTTTACAGCATCAATTATTAGCATTCGAACAACTAATTGTCAGATAAACAGTTGAGAGAACATGGGCGTGTTTTCACAGAAAAACAAACTTTTTTTAAGCTTTGGGCAACCTAAGTGGAGAGCTTATACAATTTAGAAAATTTTGAATAGGAATGGAAATAAAATGACAGTTTGATTTTCAACATCTATGTTCAATGCCACACATAGCACAAAAGGCCAGCATTGTCCTATTACTGTTAAACTCACACAGTGCTTCTCTAGGTGCAAGTGTATTCTAGAATACTAAAGTGTATTTCAGGATAATAATATTACTTGTATTGGTTTCAATGCTAGTTTTTACTCTTGAGCTCACCAAAATTATCTTCTCAGAGGTTATTTTACGGTAGAACTTGTTTGTTAGATTCTGACCAGGGATTGCAATACCGAGATTCCATGTGCTTATAGGGCTCCATAGATCTCGGAATTTATAGATTAGAATTCCAAAACTGTATTACGACCCGTTCCGGATCGATGGGATATGAATGATACACACTTTTTTTTTTTCTTACAGTGACGGCACTTAACCAGATTGCATGAATCTTCGGACAAATTTACTAAATTGTATCTTGTTCTGGTTTTAAAAAAATTCGTATAATTTGTCTTAATATTTTTATCAATATTTTAGATGTTGCTGTTGTTGTTGTTTGAAGTTAAGCACAAAGCTACACAATGTGCTATCTGTGTTCTGCCACCACGAGTATCGCCAGTGGCACAGCGGTATGTCTGCGGACTTACAACGCTAGAAACCGGGTTTCGATACCCGTGGTGGATAGAGCACAGATAGCCCATTGGGTAGCTTTGTGCTTAACTTCAAATAAACAAACATGCCACTGGGGGCAATATTTTAGATAGTAAAATTTCCAAAATTTTGTTTTGAACAAAAAAAAAGTTTAAAAATACTTCTTTTCATTTTAGAATGTAATTTTTGTTTTCTTGTTCATGGAAATCTTAATTTTATACATAGAGTCAGTTTCAAATAGATTGATATTTATTAACAAATTTCTCATAACCCTTTATTTTGCCGATTACAATAGTCACCGTTTCTGATTATGAATCGTAAAAAACACGGCAAAAACGGACAAAGATTTGTCATTTAAATTAGATAAAAACGAAATAGAGCGTAAATAAATAAAGATTTAAATTCCGGTATTTAGGCTGGTAAAATCCTGGAATTCGGAAAGAGCTTCAGGATTGCAACCTCTAATTCTGACTTGGATTATCCATTGCACTTTAGTGAGATAAGCCGACTATTCCTAAAGTTTTGACGCGTTTACCATAGATATAAATAACACTAGATTGGCCAGTCATTACACTTTATCAATGAGGGGCATTATAAGATATCGCAGAGACAGTTTGGAGGGAAGGAAAACATGACCATTCGGCCATAACTCGGTAAAAAGAGGAAAAGGGAGTCTTTAAAAGAGTAATAGTGCTAAATTTATTTTGTTTAGATCTAGTACAGTATATGCATTATTGATGAAATAGTTGTAATGATTCTTTTGGAATTCATGTTGTATAGATATATATATTTTTCAAGCATTTGTATCAATTTTGCCACAAATTCTCAAATAAATCCAAATGAAGTATATTATACTTATATCATAAAATTTATTAATTATTCCCATTTACTTCAATTAAGAACGTTGAATGTTTTGAGGTGCAGATACATAAATAACGTTCTTCTCCCCCATCGACACCCAAGAAAAGGACATGGTATGCCACCTCTTGTTCAATGACAGCAATATTTGAGATGTATATTTATCTGTGACACATTATAAATACTGAGGAGAAGGAACAGATTTTAATCTTAAGATTTCCCTCTAGGCTAAAATCCAATGCATTCTTTATATCACAGGTTATGTGTGTTTTGTGAACGATATTTGCACTAATTTCTAAGTTAAAATCAGGTTTAGATCACTTTGGCTTGACAAATTTATTAAAATCAAATAATAAAGTATCCAAACGTATAGTTTAGATGGACAACGGCCATAAGTTGTGAGGTGAGATCGCCTTGCCACTGTCTCTTCGACTGGTGGACTTTGAAAGTTCAACACATAACAATGGCGGCCGCTTGCGCATGCTCAAAATCACGTGCCTTCAAATCTAGTGTTATGTATATCTATGGTCTTTACAAAATGTACTACTTTTAGAAAAACAAAACAAGGACACTAATGTTACTATGCTTTAAAGGTTAGGATACAGCAAAACGTATTTGTTAGTTCCTATCTTGGGCTACAATTTTAATAACACCCGCTGTAGATAGAAGTATTTTTTAAATCAAGATGCCTCATTTTCAACACTCAGTCACTTCTCGAGTTACTTAAGTATCGTTATTCAAACACAGTGTTCATGGATCATCTAATAAAACAAAAATAGATGTTTGTCATAAAAAAAGAAAAACAATCATATTTAAAATCTTTGATTAAATTTGAGTTTTAATTTATAAAAGTGAGTATCAAGATTAATAAAAAAAAATATGAAAACTTCGTACCAGGAGACAAAGATCCGACGAATCATATACATTATCTGATGCACACTCTTCATTACTCCTGGCCACCTACGTAAATTTTAAAGTCCACACCTTTACTTTGAACTTGGTTAATATATAGTCTTCTTATTAGGAGTTCGTAACGCACGAGTGAGAGGAAGATACGTAAAGATGACTCTTTTCGAAAATAATAACGCTTCGTGATAAAAGCCACATAGGTTTTTGCGGCTGAAGAACCCACCACAAAGCGCGTGTCTCATCCGACCTTGACGTCATTTCTTCAACATCATTAAACACAAAGTCACTTTCCCTTGGGCCTGCTCGAGGCCTTTCAACTCCTCATCCCCTTTGTGGAATGCTATTCATGTTCAATTACGGTAAGAAAGATTAACAATAGCTAATCACTCTACATTCCTTAATTTGATGTAATTTTTGGAATGACTATATATATATATATTTAAAGAGAGAGAGATACTGAATACGTCGAAAAATCAGTAAACTAGCAAACTGACTTCTTTCATCAAACCAGACAAGTTACACGCAAACACATATACAACATTTTTATTATCTTTAAAAATAACTAAAACTATAATTTTAATGCATATGGTCAAAAATCTGTCAAGGTACCGTTTTTTTCAACGACTTATTCTAATATCAGTCTTGTTACAAGTTTGTATTTTCTTTTTTAGATGCAGATAGCTGTAAAGCGTTAGGCTTAACTCAGATAACTTGTTTTGTTTAGAAAGGCGAGTGGGAAATTCTTTACATTTCGTATATGTGGCTACTCACCAAAAGGAAGACAGCCAGTCAGTGGCACCCTACCACCCACCATTAATGCTAAGGGTTCGATTGTCACTCTTATAACGCCCCTATAGCTTAAGGTGCGGGAGGATATTGTATGGTATTGCAGAGAATCGAAAATACTGAAGAACAGAGATCTGTCACAAAGCCAAACCGCTCCCATGTGGATGAAGAGAAGAAAATATATTTCCTAGATGATTTGCTAGTTTATTGCGAACATTTTACATATTTGGTTTTCAGTTGCTATATATACCTTCCACATGTTTTTGTCTCGTCGAACCTTTTTTATCGTATTTTCACGTTCTTGGTGGTTAAAGTTCACTTTCCCCAAAACAAACACACGCATATATTATATGTAAGTTATATATTTCTCATATTAATATAGTGTAGCTTTCCTCTAGTCTATTAGTTCAAAATGAGGAACGGCCTTGAACAGATAGCCCTTGCGTAGTTTTGCGCGAAAAATGTAAACAAACTAAAATTAAATATACAATTAAGCTATCATTTTATAAGTGTCATTGTTTTTCATTTAGCTAAACACTTTACAAACAACAAAGTCGCGTTCACGATTATGGATTTGCAGTAACTAGAGAAAATGTAATTCAAAACAGGCCAAGTTCTTATACAGGCGTTTTCTTATTTCACAGTTTTCAGCACATTTGTCAGTTTGTATAGCCAGAAAAAATTCTAAATAAACCTAAAAATTCCATTTTTACAAAATGTTATAACAAGGTGCGAATCGTCTCGAAGAACAGAGTACATAAAGAAAGTTCACACATAAACATTATTATACTACTAAATTTTAGGAGGAAACCCAGGCTAATATACTAAACCACACTAAAATCTATTACAGAATCTAGCCTAATATTCCGCTGTTTTATATTCCTTTATTGAAAACTTAAAACCCAACTCAGTAACATGCCATGGATAGTTACATGTTCTTGATTTTACATATATTGCGTTAGAGGTATTCAGAAAAGAATCAACCTGTTTTATTTCTCTAATATATTGCAAGAACCAATTAAACGATAATAGGAAATAGTAATATTATAGATATGAGAAGGAAACCCCATTATTATGAAATGATGCTAATAACTCCCTTTCCCAGTGCCCTGTACGCAAAGGTGGCATCTCATAATAAGTTATATGAATTGGCATGCATATTAAAAGCAGGTGTGGAGCATGCTACTAACAATTTCTAACATTGTAAACAGTTAAGCAGATGTTTAATAGTCATTCAACCCATGCTACATTTAACACGTTATACAGGCTTGTCTTACTTATCACTTTGAAGTGACTCATAGAGTTTAAAGTGCTCCAAGATATTCATGAACATGCCTGGGCCTTTATGAAGACATCTGGCTATATCACTCATATGATGAGCCACTGGACAGATGAAAGCCGGCCAATGTTACAAGTGTCTCAAAGTGTCGTTAGCACCACAACAAGGCAAGCCCTCTTACAGAACTCAAGCAGATATCTCGCGGCAATAGTACCACTCCGAAAAAGATGTTCGAAGCCACAACTGGAAGCTGAAAGCAGTGTTAGTGTATATTGTTTTAGGATCAGACTTCATAAAGGCCTGCCTGTATGCCAAGCTTCAAACGCGTTCCGTTTCCAGCGGGACATAACAGCAGTGCCATAAACGTGTTTTGGGGCCAGCAGCTTGTGAAATTTATATACTGATCAATATAATTCGTTAAACTGTGGAATGTTATCGCTCAGTACATTGTTGCCCGATGAAGGTTACGGTAAGAGGGTCGAAAGCTAGCAAATAAAAGTATTTTAACGTAAAAAAAAGCCCGTGTATAATTCTACATATTATTTTACCTACGTTATGAGTTTTAAATAACAACTTGTGAAACTTTATGATTTTTAATAGTCGATTCATGCTTCATCCTGTAGCAGATAACAGGCGTATATACACTTGTAAAGAATCTGGAACTACATAGATCAAGATCATTTTTATGCTCGAACGTGACGCGTATGGCGATGAGTGAAGTACAGAGCTGGCAGGAAAATTTACTGGTAGATGTTTTGGCCTCTGTACCCTATGGGTTGGTACAATTAATGCCATATATATATTACAGGGGCCGCATCTTACGATTCTTTTTTTTGCGGCTATATGCTAGTGCAATTGTCAATCGACTTCAACCTAATGAATGATAACGCCTGGCTTCAGAGTGCCAAAGTGTTCGACTCGACCTTTACCAAGAAGGGATTGTAGCCTACACGCTAACTGGACCTGAATTCCATCCAACACGTATGGGATGCTCTTGAGATATGTCATGTGGCTTTAGACGCTGTCGATACCTGAGAAATTGCTCTCTCAGAGGAGGGTAGAGGAAACCCCATTTCAAGACCGCAACATTGGTGTTAGGCTGCTCTTACTCTTAGTGGTAATCATATTGCATATTGAAGTGAAATGTCATGAGCTGTAAAGGTGTAAAGCCACACCCACCACATGTTAACTTACAAGAGCAAACTGAATGATTCATAATTTAAATTTCAGATCACATGACGAATCATGAGATCCATGACTTGCATATAAATAAAAACAACAACAATGAACTAAAGGGGAATGTGACTGACATTACTTGATAACAGCGGTTTTGCTGGGTCATAGCTAAAATATTATGAATTCCAACTATCCTTTAATTGTTTCAGATCCATTTGACCCAGCACTGGTTTCTATAATGTTTTGATAAAATTAAATATAAATATTTGAGTTTATTTTAATTGGAGCTTACATTAGCATCTAATATTAAACATAAAAGAATAAAAGTTATATGCAAAGAAAAACATTTTATAAATTCTAGACTGTTTTAATTTGTTTGAAATTGCATCGGGTCAATATGATCCGAAACAGAATCCTAAATTAGGACATAATAAAAAAGGTTACTACAAAATAATGCATTTTCCTGGTTAATATTTGCATGTTTATTTTCATCGTGCTGAAACAGTATGCGGTAACACTAATACTACTGGTAATTTGTCTTGTCTATTATCAGATTTGGTTGATAAAGTCGACTAATTTAAATCAGTATACTCAGCTAAAACTTACTAAATCTATTCAAATATAAACCATGCAGACGATAAAACAAAGTCACATAAGTTGTAATTATAAACAGTTTGTGCCTTATTCTTATTTTACACTAACCTATATTTAAATTTCAACATTATTCTGTCTCCTAACGTATTACACATAACCTTTAATAATATGTCGTAGAGTTAACAATGAGGTTAGTTATATGATGAATGTGGCACTTCGATTTCAACAGAGTAACGCACTGGAAGCTGTCTTTAGCGACACTACCTGAACCTAATTCTAAGTAATAAACGTGGGCAGTACCATAAGTCTTAGTCATTTTCACTGGAAGTTCCATCTCAGAGTACCAAAAGAATTGTAAACATTCTCTACTCTATTTGTTCAGCAGGAATGTGTCAAACATTTTTTTTTTCAAACAGACTTTCTAGATTAAATAATATTTATTCAGAGGCTTCTGCAACACCTACACAATAGTGTTGCTTTATCATGCTTTGAATTTACACTAATCTATCTGCCACACAGCTTTTATCACGATTAGTATAAGGTTGATTTGTCATAAAAAATATTCTGTCACATTTTATAGGATATGTATTATTTGTCTGTACAAATCCAAATTATTATTTTGATGTGACAACTCTGAAATGATTAATTGCAACATTTAAGATTAATAGCAAAACTTAAATGCTATTATTAACTGTCCAAAAAAAAAAAGATCAGACTAAGCCTGATCGGGCGAAAAGACAAGAATTGTCAATCAGCAAACAACTGTGGCATTCTCGTGTGAAACCGGTTTTCCAAAAAGTATTTGATAAGAAAATCCGCAATAACAGCAGAGTTCGCCAAGTAATTTATGAGAATTTTCGTGAGAAACAATTTGACCGAATCTTTTTTTTTTGTGAAAAATAATAAGTCTCAACAAGCTTGGAATAAATGTCAGAATTATTATATTCACACAAAATAAAGGAAATAGAAAACGCGGCGTTGTATCCA
Organism: Limulus polyphemus; assembly: GCF_000517525.1. Lineage (NCBI taxonomy): Eukaryota > Metazoa > Arthropoda > Merostomata > Xiphosura > Limulidae > Limulus > Limulus polyphemus. The sequence continues at coordinate 292,398 of NW_013665713.1, forward strand.
CACTTACAAGCGGATAGTCCTTTCTTCTCTATGTTGCGTTTAGTCCTGATGCCCGTCCCACCAAACATGCTCGCCCTTTCAGCCATGAAGGCGTTATAATGTGACGGTCAAACCCACTATTCGGTGGTAAAAGAGTAGCCCAAGAGTTGGCGGTGGGTGGTAATGACTAGCTGCCTTCCCTCTAGTCTCACACTGCTAAAGTAGGGACGGCTAGCGCAGATAGCCCTCGTGAAGCTTTGCGCGAAATTAAAAACAAACAATCTTTTGATCTGCAGAGATATGCCATCCTGTGCAAATTGTTTGCATAGGTTGCCATACCCTTGGTGCCATTCCTCTTCCTAGCTTTAAATTCAGTTCATTAGATCACACGATTATCTGCCAGCCTGAATCGATAGTGTAGCTCATTCATGACAGTTTTCCAGTCGTTCAACTGTCCTTCGTCCGAGTGATTGACAGCATCAAGGGCTGGACCATTTGATCACAGGACCAAGCATTGCACAGCCTGCTCCAGAGTCCAACAATTCAAGGCAGAAACCTGCTCGAAACATCTTAGGAACCGATCCAGGTCCTCTTTTGTAGTCCCCTTGAAGGTTGGAGACATTAAATATAAAAATACTATTGAAAAGAAAAAAGTTGAAACCTGTAAGCGAACAGCTAGTTGTGCAAATACAGAATTGAATGTTTGTTTGTGTAATAAACTATAGGGAAGGCAGCTAACCAACAGCACCCACCCTCAACTCTTGGATTATTCTAATCAAATAATTTTATTTGACCGTCCTTCTCATTAACGAACACATAGTCCCAAACTGCGAATCACGCACCCTCGTATTCACAGTCCAACACGCTATTTGACCACGCTCGATCTGTTATTTGTAATTTTAAGCTGACAGCAACACTGATGAAATAAATGCAACCGTGTTTGGTTTGTTTTGAATTTCGCGCAGAGCTAAAAGAGGGGCTATCTGCGCTAACAGCTATCGTTACAAACAGACCAACGACCAAATGTGTATGTGGTGCCATCTATTGATTAACGTTATTATGATACTTGTAATACTAGTTTAAGAATTTTAATATATTTTTTTGGCCTCTGAAATTATATTGTATATAATTGTGTTGAATATTACCACGCAAGTTTCTCATTATCTCACATTTAAGTGGTAGTTTAAGGTAAAAAAAATTCTAACTGTAATTATCTAAATAACTGTCAGTGTTTGAATGTATTTAAACTAATTAATAGCTGTTGCCTAATAACATACTAACCAAACGACACCTAATGCGAACATCACTTTGAAAATAAATGTATTCTAAATAAAAGCTTTATGTTCCAAATACAAGTAACAAGGGTGAGAAGTAATCTATTTCTCGTGGTTCAAATCATGAAATGTGCTTTCAGCAGAACCGTACAGTAATTTATGTACAGTTAAACTTAGCGATATAATGTGAAGTTCTATTCTAATGTATCCATTCACATTATTGAAATTGAAATTTTTAACCTAAACTGTCTGGTGAAAGACCCCCCCCCCTTTAGTTCACATCTTAGCCGACCCTAATTTTGATTTACTGATCAGATGGAAGACAGTCAGCCACTAGCACCCCTCACGTCACAAGGGCTTTACTTGACTCTTGGAATGGAATAACAAGATTAACTGTTGCTTTTATATGCCCACACATGTAAATGCAGAAAGTGTCCATTTGCATTACATCTCGAACACCGGACTATCCGATCCTTAGAGTAAATTGAAGTTTATAACCTTAGAATAAAATTTGTTATACTTGAAGTCTAATGCAGTAGACTTTCTTTGAACAATTAATCGTTTTTTACAAGCAAGTTCGATAATAACACACTGAAATTTAAGCCACTGTTGCACCCAAAATTGTGAAAAGGATCAGAGATACCAAGACATTTTTTTTCAAACTATGACATTTTATTCATTGTTGGTTTGTTTGAATTTCGCGCAAAGCTACACGAGGGCTATCTGCGCTAGCCGTCCCTAATTTAGCAGTATAAGACTAGAGGGAAGGCAGCTAGTCATCACCACCCACCGCCAACTCTTGGGCTACTCTTTTACCAACGAATAGTGGGTTTGACCGTCACATTATAACGCCCCCACAGCTGAAAGGGCGAGCCTGTTTGGTGGGATGGGGATTCGAACCCGCGACCCGCAGATTGCGAGTCGAGCGTCCTAACCACCTGGCCATGCCGAGTCCATTTTATTCATACGCTCGACTTAACCACAACTATGTCTGTCGTATCCAAGATGAACATTGGTATTGGACGAAAGGCTTCCTCGACACAGGATATAGCAGATATAGTGTTTTTGACATTTTGTTATCTGTTCTTCTTTACTTACACTCACAAGTTCTAAAAATTATATCATACTAATTCAAATACTTTAAATAGGAGAACAATTGCATAAAGCATACACTGTTATAACTTATATTCCATTTAAAATAGATTCTAGCATGTTTTTATGTATTAAAAAAAAGAACCTATATGATACATTTTTTTCCTTCAGAGAATACCCTGCAGGCTTACAAGCACAACTAAACACAGAATCGAGAAGCAAGCACAAGATTCAAACCGCCTTTGATGTTCTTGAAAAGACAAATGAATTGTCACTACGCTACAAGGCAAAACATACTTTCCAGAGTAGGGGGCAGTAATTATCACCTTGTACAAAGAGAAGCCCGACGCTGTGGTCACGGACATTTCGCTTTCTTTCTTTTCTCTCTAGGAATGGCACTTTTGCTCGATGATACAAAATTAATCTAATCCACAGTATGGGAAGAGGTAAAAAGGTCAAATTTTTAGGTAAATTAAAAACAAAAGAGCTATATTTCACATTAGAAATAAATATACAGTATACGAATGAAACATCTAATTAAAAGTGTATAATAAAATTCAAAGACGTACAAACCGAAATATATTTAACATATTTTACAAAAAATAACAACTTTACAATAAGAAAGTTCTCGTGTACTCTGGCTTATTGTCTATCAGAACTTATGAATACTAACATTCAAATAACTGTTTGTAGTTTAAGCACAAAGCTACACAATAGGCTATCTGTGCTCTGCCCACAACGGGTATCGAAACCTGGTTTCTAGCGTTGTAAGTCTGCAGACATACAGCTGTGACACTAGGGGCATTCAAATAACTAACCGATTTAGAAACTAAACACATCAAAACTATCTTGAATTACGTAAGTTCACAACCTCTCTTTATTAATTCAAACTTCTGTAGTTTCTCTATGATAATAACTGGTAATTACCTTTATTAATTCAAACTTCTGTAGTTTCTTTATGATAATAACTGGTTATTATCTTTATTAATTTAAACTTCTGAAGTTTTTCTACAAGATAATAACAGGTTATTATCTTTATTATTTCAAACTTCTGTAGTTTCTCTATGATAATAACTGGTTATTATCTTTATTAATTCAAACTTCTGTAGTTTCTTTATGATAATAACTGGTTATTAGCTTTATTAATTCAAACTTCTGTAGTTTCTTTATGATAATAACTGGTTATTATCTTTATTAATTCAAACTTCTGTAGTTTCTTTATGATTATAACTGGTTATTATCTTTATTAATTCAAACTTCTGTAGTTACTTTATGATAATAACTGGTTATTATCTTTATTAATTCAAACTTCTGTAGTTAGTTTATGATAATAACTGGTTACTTATGTAGTTTCTTTATGATAATAACTGGTTATTATCTTTATTAATTCAAACTTCTGTAGTTAGTTTATGATAATAACTGGTTACTTATGTAGTTTCTTTATGATAATAACTGGTTATTAAAACTTTAATGACAGTTTATGTTTCAGTTGCATTCTATGTTTTTAATTAATACTTTTTTCTTTAATGGAGCCATCTATCGTAAAGTTTAAAATCTACTGGAGAACCCGGGTTTTACATTTGTTTGAGGTCCGGCATGTTCTGTTGGTTAGGATGTTCGACTCGCAATCTGCGAATCGCAAGTTCAAATCCTCTCACTGAACATAGTCGCCCTTTCAGCTACTGGGGTTCTTTAACGTGTTTGTTGAATTTCGGGCAAAGCTACTCGAGAACGGACTATTTGCAGTAGCCGCCTTTAATTTAAGTGTAACAGTCTAGAGGGAAGGCAGCTAGTCAACCCCACCCACCACCAACTCTTGGGTTTATTTGATCAAATAATGGGATTGGCCGTTACATTATAACGCCTCCACGCCTGAAAACACGACCATGTTCGATGATGGGATTCGAACTCGCAACCCACGAATCGAGTGCTCTGAACACCAGCCCATTATAGGCCACCGCCACTCTTATAACGCATCCATGGTTCCAAAGTGCGGAGCGCGAACTGTGATACCTCTGATCCACAGTCCGATATGCTAACAACTGACTAAATATTATTATGAAACTGACACAAACTTCCCCTACATACAGATATTAAACTAAGAACAATAAAAAATAATGCGCCTCAACCAACAAATAATAAA
>NW_013665713.1:297808-308150 GCF_000517525.1 Limulus polyphemus
CTGGAACGTCATACTTATCTAGTTGGAAGACCTTTGATTATGCTTGTAATGGTTAAGGAAAGTTCTGGATTGGATGAGGAAAGAAAGGCTGAGACTGAATCTCGTGAAGTATTCTATTAACAGGCGAGTTTTCCGGGGCACATAACCGGCAGAGATAAAAAGTGTCTACAGACCCATCTAAGATTGACCCTCTCTAGAATTAGCCAACATCCAAGAACATGCATGAGGTAAGAGGATTTCTTAGACCGTGGTCTTATTACTGTCATTTCATTAAATCATTCTCTGTCATAGCTCATCCTCTACACAAATTACTTGAAAAGACAAGTAAATTTTGTCGGACTTCTGAAGAAGGAATTGACAACTACCCAACTCTAGAAGATCCACCTATTTTAGATACAGGTACCAATGATTTTTGCAGTGGGAGCAGTTTTGCTATAAGTATAACACGGAAAAGAACATGTGATCGCCTACTATAGCAAAACAATGGATGCTAAAAAAGAGGTATTGTACAAGTTGGAAAGGTTACTAAGTGTTGTTAGAGCTCTAAGTCATTTCCATTACTATCTGTATGGCCAAAAGCTTACATCTCAGATATATCATGCAGCATTGAAGTGGCTGGTGAATTTTTATAATCCAGAAGACCAAACAGCAAAATGGCTCCGAAAATTTCGGGAGAACAACTTTAATATCACACATTGCTCTGAACAGGACCATGGAAGTATTGATGCATTATATTGCAAACAATATGCCAATGAAGAGTGTAAACACTATGAAAAGAGAAAAGCACAAAAGAGTAAAGACAACTAATTTAAAAAAAACAGAAGAGAATAATTGAATATGTGGCATTTACAAGTGATGATGAAGAACTAATGTGGTCCAATCCTCAAAGGAAAGCTGCTCACGCAAAAGATACAAGTTTGAAACCAATTATTCAATGAAGCAAGAAGAGTGCAGGCAAATCCTCACGGCAGACAGTCACTCCATACAGCCTGAAGACAAAGACGTATACTGTGCACAGTGGGATTCCTTGTGCTTACAAAAGGCTTATTATGTCGGAAATGGAAAGATAATGGTGGAAATAAGCAATGACAGCACGTGGTACTTCAACAATCTTTACATTCTGCAGCACTCCATCATCTTCATAACATTCGAATGGCTGAACGCATAGGCGTAAAAAACGCTGGAATGGATAAAAGAATACTTCTATTGGTGTGGATACCAGAAATATGTAAAGAATTGGTATAGAGCATGTCAAATCTGCTGTGAGCATAAATGTTCATGTAAAAAGTAGCACACTAACTACAAAGTATTGTATTGGAGCAACACTTGAGAGAGTTTTTAATGATGTGCTTGGTCCTCTGCCACATAATTACAGTGGGAATAGATATATCATGGTGGTTATGAGCTATTTCATGAAATGGCCAGAAGCAGATACTGTTCTTAACCAGAAAGCAGAAATTCTAGAAAAGAAACTCGTCAATGAATTTGTTTTGAGATTTGGTGTGCCTATGGATTAGGGATGGAACTTTGAATCAGCCTCATTTGTAAAAATATGTCAGTTTCTTGGAATCAAAAAGACCAGAACAGCCCTTCGCGCATCTTCTGATATTACGGTGAAGATATACAACCACAAATTGTTAAATCAATTAACCATTTATGTGGATAAACATCAGAAAATGTCAGCTCAATGTCTGTTACTGACGAGTTATTCTACAGCAGTGCTTGAAGCTATAGTCAACACACCACCATCACATATGTTCAGGAGAGAACATGGACCTTTCATACTCTCATCCAAAGAACATTCACTCAGAAGAGCCTTACACATAATATGTAAAGAGATTAGAGAATACCATAGATGTTATACATAACTTTGCCCAGTAAAGACTTAATTCAACAAATGAAAAGTTGTTATGATGTGAATTCTGATAAGACTGGATTCCACTGAGCAGATGTGGCATGGCTGTACACACCCCTCTTCAAAAATGGATGAATTCCAAAGTTAAACAGGTGCCAGGAAGGGCCATATGTTATACTGAAAATAACAAATGATGCGGTTTATACAATCCAGAAAGATATATTATTCTTAATAATGGCATCCACCGTTATTGTCTTTGGAAGTACATCAGTGGAAGAATGGTCAACTGGATAGCTGCAGAGAAAACATTGTTAGCAGAAACCTAACCTGCTAAGGAGCCTAAGGGATTTTCAGTGATGAAACCCGTAGTGGATTCATTCAACCATCTACATAGAAAGAACTCCCTCGGTGACAGGAAAGCCAATGAGAACTGGGGAAAAGGAGACTATCCCATCCATATATCATGGGCCTCGGAAGATAAACCACCAAAGAAATGGTGAATGAACACTTTAATGTTGTTTAATTTTTGTATTAGAATTGTTCAAGATACTTCACAATCCAGAAAGGGGAACTGTTATAAGTTATATTTTTAATGTTCTAATTTGGTTGTTTACTAGAGGGAGCTGTTGGTTATAATGATGATATAATGATCTAGAAGCTTTAAGAAATATCTAGAACATATACTGGTCATAAAATATGTGAACCAGCGAGTGGTGAATAGTAAAAGAATATTAAGTAGTAAGTTTAATTCAGTGGAGTGTTTAGTTTTAGTGAAGTATTTGGATCAGTGTTAGTTTTTGCGTATATTCAATTACTCAATAGATAAGCAGTGAAATCTGACAATTTTATTTTTTTAGTTAGTACTAGTACCGTTAGCAGGGTATTTCCGTTTGAAAGTCGTTTGTAAACTTAGATCTACAAGTTATAACAATGAGCAAATAAAAGCAGCTTGTAGAAAACTTAAGGAAGAAGTGAACGAATTTGTGGATTGAACTTCAAGTTATTTTCAACTAATAATTTAAAAGAACCCACCCGACAGTACGTATTTGAGAGATCTGTATTACGTTAAAATACTTCGCATTAGAAATTAAAACACTGTGGCAGCGAAAGGTTGTTGGTTTATTCATTATTAATATCATTTTAAAACTTACAACATCATTAATTAATTAACAAAAAAAAACTCCATTATACCATTCTACTTGTCCTGTCAGAAGGTGGGAAACACCGAGAAACCTCTTTTAGATTTTTATTTTTTCTGGGAGGAAAATCCCCCCTCCTCTCCTCCATTTGATCCTCAGGCTAAAATCTATTCTTAATTTAAATTTACTTAAAGTAAAACAATGTATAGTGTTTTTACATTTTATGTCGTTTAAAATTATTCAACCTCGTGCTGCCATCTATAGGAAATTATTTAATATTTTTTGTTATTAATGATTTGTAAAGGCATATTAAAAATGACAAAAAAATTCGCATAAAGAAATGACAACTCTTTGTACTGCACAACTACAATATTTGGTAGAAATAACCCCACTCCTCGAAAACTTAGTTTCGTTCTATTAATTTTGAACTTACTTTTTATATTGTGACACTGACGTAACTATTAAACAAGCAGGTACTCCTTTGAGTTATTCAATTCACTTTATAACATTTCACTAAACTTCTATATCCAGACATTAATTTCATTCAGCCTATAAACATTTTTATTTTTGGTAAAAAAAAGAAAATAATAAAATTGTTTACAAATATGAAATGAAGAAGAGTTTCAGATGTATTAACTGTACTATATTAATTAAGGCCTCTCCACAAAACTCAGCAACAAAGTTTTCACATAACTAATCTATATAATGAAAAACGAATAACTGATTCTTTTACAGAATACTTTAAGAAATAAAAAATATTAAAATTATTTAAAGTTACTTTCCTTGACATCCTTTCAAATAAATGTCTAAATCTGAGTTCCATAACCACAGAAAAAAAAATTATATTTTAGTGATAGCACTTGTATTATTTATAGTACATGTTTCAAAGTTAAAAAGGATTGCCTACTGGACCAAAGATAAGATAAAAAAAATCATGATCAAGTATTAATTGTTACTTACCTACCCTTAAAGCATAATGAGAAGCCAATTAACCTAATAGTTGAATTTTACATTTGTCTACTATTCAAATGTTTAACAGGTTATAAAATTCAAGATGTATGAACAAAAACAATTATTGTTCAGAAATTTAATAGCTGATAATAACTTGTTCCGAGGTTTAATTTCCATATCACTGACAAAAAAAAGGATTTCTGCTTAAAAATCTTCATGAAAGTTTATTAATAACATGATATCAAGAAAAAAGGAAAGGATTAATATATTTAATCATTTTTTCATTAATAAGTATAGCTTCCATAAAGATTTTAAAGTGAGAAAATATATGGAAGCCATACTCATTAATGAAAAAAATCCAAAACTAAACAGAGAAAATGGGTGGTACATGTAACTAAGACACCATTCACAAAACAACACATCATACCAGTACACTTGGCACTATTACTTTTAGTTTAACACTTGCATACTCTGGGGTATCACTCACTCTTTCAATTCGATTTTAACACTGCTAGTCAACTTTGTATCCTTTCAACTTTTAATTTTGTTTCTTAGCAGCTTCTATTTTCCATCTATGTTTTTTTTAGCAAAACATAAAACATATTGTGGTTTTCTTTTTTTTATATTTCATATAAGTAATATATGCCATATGTTAGTACAGCTGTATAGTTAGTATTATAAGTATATTAAAATATCAGAACAATAGTTAAATAATAATAATAATCTAAACATTGTTAGATGCACCTTACAACAAACTTGAGAAACAGAACATTACAAGCAGTTTTATAAATATCTTAATATCAAACAGTTATATGCACTAGCCATGATGAAGCTGCAAAGGCAAAATGTTGGTTAAAGTAAAAAGTTCTTTATAATTATCTGGAGTATAAAGGTCGTTTTTTTCTAAGCTTTTTTCAGAGTTAGAGTGTTTAACAGCAACCAAGAAGCACTTGCCTAGAAAAGCAAAAACCAGATTCCCATTAAATAGTAAAATAGTTGGTTAGGTGTGTTTGTTTGTTTGTTTTAAATTTTGTGCAAAGCTGCACAAGGGCAACTGCTCTAGCTGTTCTAAATTTAGTAATGAAGGCAACTAGTCATCACCACCCACCACCAACTCTTGGGCTACTCTTTTACCAATGAAGAGTGGGACTGACCATCACATTACAACTCCCCCACAGCTGAAAGGGCAAAGATGTTTGGTGGGATGGGGATTTTAACCCACAACCCTCAGATTGTGAGTCAAGTGCCCTATCCACCTGGCCATGCTGGGCCTCTGGTTAGGTGTAGTATTTAATTAAACTGAGATCCAACAGAAAAGTAACAAGTATCCACAATACAGCAGATTCTGTAAATGTCATGGAGAAAATAAAGTGAGCATGGAGAATAAAATTAGGATGTGATATAGCAAATTATACTTTTATTTTATTTTACTTTTCATTTATTATTCCTTCTTTCATTTAGTTATATTAAAGCAATATCTCACCTTCTAGCTAGAGCACATTGAATTTGTATATGCTTTTATTATGAAACTGACACAAACTTCCCGTAGTAGTGACACACAGATATTAATGTTGGGAAATATTATGTACATTTGCTAGTCATACAAGACGTAACCTTGTTATTTAACCACTAAATATAAACTCTGCCTTTATCTTAAAGGATTTAATTCACAAGATAGTTGGAATGAATAACTGTTGATTGTTTCTCAATATTGTTATTTTCCTTGAAGTGGTTTAATTTTGGAATATTGTGTTTTTTCAGAGTTAGGTTTTTTTCTTCTTCTGGGTCTTTTTCCTGATTCCTTTATTTATTGAAATTAATAACACTGATGTTTATGTTGTGTTATTTATTAACATTTGTATGAAATCCTGGCCAGGCACAGATTTGCTTATTGTATTTTTCTTTGTAAGTGATAACATTTGTTCATTATATATATATATATAATAAGTAGCACTTCACTCCAGGAAATATAAAAAAAAAAATAAATATTTTAGAACAATCACTGGGCAAGTAACCCTTGCCTAAGTTAATAGATTTCCAAAAATTAACAAGCTTGGTATATTCAGTTTGCAAAGAAATATCTCTAATTTCATGCAGAGCACACCTGCAATGAAGTTTAGAAAAATTACATGAATATACCCAAAATAAAGATATATTCTTCTCTAGCTACAGAAGAGTAAAATAAGCACTTCTTTCAACTGTGACAACTCTTAGAGCATCCTTAAGCCCAAATCATAAAATTAAACATTAAAAAGCCAAGTTAGAACTAGCTATGTTTTTACTTCCTGAAATTACCTCAGATTACATATATGATGTCAGGACATTTACATTAAGACAACAAAGAGTTACTTTACTGAACATACAGGCTCCTACAGTCAGATAAACAACAACAAAATATAATAAACTCAGAATAAACTGATATTTAAATGAGACAAACAGAACTTACTGAAAAAAAGAATAATATCAAATCAGGTTATAAATCAAATACAGTAGATCAAATAATTTAAGTAAATACAGAATTAAATCAAATCACAAAATGAAACTTCTTAAGGAAATTAATGCAAAATTTTAAAGTAAGATATAAAATACATCTGAAAATAAATTAAGTATATTATGGAATTAAATGAGATCAAGATAAAATTAAATATCAAATCCTGAAATAATCTAAATGCAAAATCAGGATTGTCACAACATAAAACAACCACAATATAAATAAAACGAAGCTCACAAAATAAAGTAAAATAGAACATAAAACTAAAATAAAACATTAGCCAATCAAACATATTAACTCAAAGAATGTAAAATAAAACTGAACAAAAAGTTGCAAACATTGTTGAATTAAATAAAATCATAAAAAAAGAAAACCCTGCCAGAAAACTAAAAGGACAGTCATTCATTTAATAAACTAAACAAAATATGGAACTTCAAATTTAGAAATAGTTAAAATTCAAACTGATGTAAACTCAAACAAAACAGAAAGCTATGTGTAATGTATATAATAATTATACATAAAGCAGGATGAAAGAGACAGCCTACCACTATAGGGATTACAGAAGGTTGTTGGGATTCTCCATTGACACTTGCATCTCAGTGGAGATCTCCCAAAAAAAGCCTTTTTTAGCCTTTTCCACACCTTTCTGGAGTTGTGCATTCTTCTTTTGGAGATTTTAATAGCTAGGCACCTGCCCTCAGTATCCATTCAGCCCCTCTTATTGTCTCCTACCCACTGCATCAAAGCTCAGGCTTCCATCCAACTAGTAACCTGGACCTGACAATTATGGCACAAATGGTTAATGAGGCAAAGATTAAAATTGGCTGAAACTGATGTTGGAACCATATTTGACTATCAACTGGTCTCAGAGATGGCATGACATCATCCTGTTGGTCCACCCTTTCAGCTGGTGTGGCCTCCCCAAAGTCCTTTGAGTTTCGAAGTTTCTTTTTCTTAGTTTTCCTTCAAAATCTTTGGAAAAACCTTCTGAGGATGCTAAATCTGGTAACTTCATCAGAGATAGGTGATCACCACCTCTTTCTGTGCTACCCTTATTCCACAGCTAATCAGCAAGAAAATTACATTGTACTAGCAACTTCAGATTCCTTTGGGTATTATGTTACCAGAATTCTGATAAGATTGGCTCAGCAGCAGAGGCAGCTAGTCGATTTTTTGTTACCAGCAGCCTCATATCAATCATAGGAACCATCTCTGATCAGTCCAAAGCCAGAAATATATTTTCTATTGGTATTACCTGTCTCTAGCATTAAAGCTCCCAGGGTCAAGAGTGGATCTGAGAGACTATCCAGATATACAGTCAGGTAAAAACGTATCATCCATATCAATAATATGGCAGACTAATCGGCTATTCCACAGGTTTCAAAGTAAGATAAATGATAATGCCAAGAATCATGTTTTTATATAGCTAAAGTCAAATTTCAAAACACCATGTCAGTTCAACTTATGATAGGTCAGAAGTTCAGCATACAATGTAGGTTAACCATCAAGATGTAACCTTTTCTAGAGAAAATTAAGTCATTCAAGATGTAGTGTATGTGCTGCATCTCATAGTACTAAATGTGAATGTCTTCACCCCTTTACTTCAAGAATGCACTTGTTATAAGCACTTATGAATGTTTGGTCTATATAGCTTCTATGAGACAGTGGACACATAGTTAAGTTATTCAGCCCCTGGCCACATGTTTACTGGTCAGTGACTACAGCCATTTCACATAAATGCAAGTTATATATATATATATATATATATTATATTCTACAATTGGCTGATTCCTGAAGCAGAGTACCAGTTCCATGAGAAAGGAGGTTGGTAAACAGAACACAAAAACCTTACATGAGTAGTTGAAATTAAGCCAACTACTTTATAAACAGTAATTAAAGCTTCTAATCATAATCTGTTTGTTATCACCATCAAATACAATCAAAACTAAAAAGGCCCTCAGAGAGTGCAAACTCTGCCCTGCAATGTTATTTCATATTTTTGGCAACCAACCTAAAAAAAAAAATATTCTTCCTTAAAAATTAAAGTCTTGGTGCCAAGATCCTCTTTCTATCTCAACTTGCTCTTGAGTTTGACTATTTTTCAAAACTCCCAATTTACTACCATTATAATAAGTTATAAGGTTGAACTTCAGTGTCAGTTTGATCTTTGACCTAACTAATCAAAAGTTAATCAATTATTGATTGGTAGAACTCAATCTTTTACCAAGTTTGATCAAGATCAGATGAAAGTTATAATTTTCCTACACTGAAAATATATTTCTGACAGGTACTTACTTCTCCTCATGTACTTACCTATTCTCGTTCAGAGCTGCTCTCTATTTGCAATCTTTTTTTCACTTCCACAAGCCTTTTATTCCTCAGTACCTTCTAAAGTCACATGGTTTAACTGAGTCAAGCATTCAAATTACCATGTGATAAACCTCCACCAACAGACATTTCTCACACACACATGACTCATATGATTCACTCTATCCTATTCTACCTAATTATCATTTCGAGCTTAGGCAGAAAATGAAGCACCAGTAGACAGTGGGGAAGGAAGAGTGGGAAATGTGAGCAGAAGTAAGTACATATCAGAAATATATTTTCAGTGTAGGAAAGTTATAACTTCCGACAAAGTACTTTACTTCCACTCACATAAATAGCTAGAATCCCACATTGAATAGGTGGAGGGACCGGTGCATGGGAGAAAAGAGAAGTATCCTTCAGAAGTGTCTTAAGGACACCCCATAAGAGGGAACCCTCAAAGAAGAGAATATGTGGAAAACCACACCACTTCTGTACCAGGTATAATCTGGCAGGCAAAAATGAGGAGCACATCTCATTGTGGGTAAAGAAGGGTTATGCCCCAAAGTGTAGAGTGGCTAGAACATGACAGACTGTACACTGTCATGCAAGTCAACTGCATCCAAAACTCTATTGCTGGGAACCAACATCCATGTGGGGGAAGGACAAGGATCATAGCGTCTTCACCTTAAGTTCAACCAACCAGAGGGAGAATTATTACCACCATTCGGTGAACAGGGCATATGTGATCAGAATGAAATACAGAATGAAACACAGCATAAAGCATTATCCCCAGCATAAAGACATTGAGGGGAACAAAAGAGGAGGAAGCAGAGCAACGACCAAGTGCACCCATTGTGACCGACAACATAGGGAAGTGCACCTAAGACAAATTAAGTAAGTAAGCAGGGACACCCTGAACCCATGAGTGAGAACTTATGTCAATGAGTTTAGCTCTAAATCCAAAACTGAACCATTGGGAACTGACATCCATGCAGGAGTAAGATGAGGGATCCTAATCAAATGGGCAAACTGCCTTGACATTGGCACACTACATGTGTGAGTACATCATGCCGATTGGTTCAGCTCTAAATCCAAAACTCAACATCCTACCCCAAACATCCATGTAGGGGTAGGATGAGGGATCCCAATCACACAACAAGTGTGATGACATGATATTGATTAGGTCAGCTCTAAATCCAAAACTCAACTGCTGGGAACATGCTTCCATGCGAGGATAGGATGAGGGATCTCAATCATGTCTGTACCAGCAGAACACCACTGCCCTACTCTCAACTGAATGGATGCATTATTTTTATGTTGTATATTTCCATTCAGGAGGGGATCTCCATGGTCTACCACTTCAGCAGCTTGGAACTGGAAAATAGTAAAGACTCTCTTACTCCACTGGAAGAAACGGGGGAGTGGAATGCAGTGGAGAGTCCAGAAGAAAGTTCACAACAGAGACAGTGCAATGGGTAGCCATGAAACCCTCTAATGAAAAACAGGCCAAGCCTGATTTATGCAATCTAAAGAATGGCAGGGATGGGCAGCTATCCACTTCTGCTTTACCCACTGAAGTCCATGCTGCTGTACCGT
>NW_013665713.1:308171-335172 GCF_000517525.1 Limulus polyphemus
ATTATAGTAAAAAGAAAATATATCGTGAAAAATAACCTACAAGCGATCTTGCCAGAATTACCCCATCTCTAGTATATTAGATATTAATTGTATTATTAATGGTCATAGGAAGAAAAATCAAATCAACATGGCCTTTCAGTGCACTTTTGAGTACCAAACTATGTAATTGAAGTATACCTGACCAGGCACAACTCACCACAGAGCAGTAATCCAGACCATAACATGAGATAGGCCCCTGAAAAAGATAAATAAGGAAAAAAGAAAGCTTACCAAGTTATAGTTGCACTGAGGTCAAAAGAATGGCAACAGGCAGAAGACGATAACCTGATGAGGAAGAAGCAGCAACAAAATGCAGAGAGTGAGAGATAAGAGTACATGGAGTGGTCAACATGCCTGCTTGAAGAATTTCCTTTAATGGACAATACAGGTGAGATGCCAGGGAAAAGTGAGGTACCTAATCTGATGGGAAGACACCTGGATTAATTGACAGAAAAGAGGAGACAATGAAGAAAAAGCCAAATGAATTAAAAGCTGAACCCAATTGGTAAGGGTGGAAGGAGATAAATCATGAATAGAGGATAGTTGTCAAGGGATGAATAGATGGTGGGAATGGAAGGAAAGTAAATCAGCATGAAGGAGGAATGATACAGAGTACTAAAAATGTCGATGGCATACAAATCTGACTGACAACATCCACATACCAAAAGGAGGAACAAATACACTTTAAGGGATAGATGAAACATGGAACAAGAAGACAAAGGTCCAAATGGAGGTAAAGTAAGGCAATGAAGCACTACATTGACATCCCAATCAGGAAGAGATGCACACCATGGAGGGTGACTATTCCAGAAGGAACATAACAGGAGGGACAAAATATGGGAGGCAAAAACTGTACAGTACTGGGAAAAATTAAAGATGTGGGATAAAGCCACACGATAACCCGTGAATGAGGAGACTGAAGACCCCTGATCAAATAACCAAGTGAGGAAACACATAATAACAGGATCAGTGGGACGAGCAGGGGAGAACCCATGGCCCAAAGATCAACAGTGGAAGACATTCCACTTACATTCATAAACCTCCATGGAAGAAGGTTAACAGAACATGCCAACAATGAGGCTATTTGCCATGCTAAACCCAATTTCCTTATCAAGGACTGGCTAAAAATCAGGCGTGAAGAGGAAGGGCAAAAATGATGGGATTAACCACCCGGGGCTGAGGCTGTCGTAGAAGGGATAGAGTGTTGGGAATTGGCAATGGTGGAGCAGATTGGATCTGAAGCACCCACGGAAACTAAGGTTGAGCCAGCCAGTATGAGGCAATCAGAAGGACCTGACACAGAGTGAAGTGAATCATAGAAATCACCCTGGGAAGAAGTTGGATAGGGGGACAAACAAAAAGCAATTTGTCTGCCAATCCTGAGTGAAAACATTGACAGCCAGAGCAAGTGGATAAGGTACCAGAGAGCAAAAGTGAGGTAACTTGGCATTGATGATAGTGGCAAATGCCTGCAGATGCAGGGTACCCACCTGATTGCACAACCACCAGCAAACCTGAAGAGCTAAAGACCACTCCATCAGATAAATTTTGTCCAGGTGAGAAAGATGATCCACAACCAGGTTGAAAGCACCCAGAACATGACATGCAAGAAGATGAATACCTTGTGTGCATGCCCAAAACAGGAGGCCCAATGTTCGAGAACAAAGGGAATGAGAACAGGTGTCTTCCAGATGATTGATATATGCCACAACCATAGAATTATCTATATGGATCATAATCAGACAATTGCAGTCAAGAAGAAAAACTATCCAAAGCCCACTGGACGGCAAGCAGCTCCAGGATATTGATATGGTAAGACCTTTCTGTCATAGACCCGAAGCAACTTGGTGCTCAACCCATGCCCCAGCCATGAAGCAAAACATCCATAAAAAGATGTAAATCCATACGAGGGGAGAAAGCGGAATCCCTGCCGAAGTGTGAGCCTTGTCCTACCATCAATTCAGATCATCAACAGGGAAAGGATCATAGGAACATCCAAGGGATCCTGCACAAGGTTTCATTGATCATGAAGAGTCCACCGGGGAATCTCATATGAGCATAACCCATGGGGATAAGTGCCACCATTGGGAAACATATAACCAAAAGAGATAGAACCTTGCATGCAGTAAGGGCACTGATGACTACCAGCTGCATTAAATGGAGTCAAAGAGGAGAAGGATGGACCCAACTGAGATAAGTGTTGAAGAAAACACCCAAATGAATAAGATATTGGGTAGGAGCAAGGAAAGATTTCTCCAAATTGATCAATCAACCGACACGAGCTGCTTTCAAAAGAAACAGATGGTTGTGTTGGGTGGACTCCAGTTCAGAATGAGCCAAGAGATGCCAGTCATCCATGTAATGGTTGAAGCACAACACTCGAGTGTGCACAAAACCTGCAAAAGCCTTGACTACCTGACAAAAGATAAACAGGGCTGTAGCAAGCCTGAAAGCACAAGTGCTGAATTGATAAACCAACCCGTGATGAGCAAACCGAAAGTAGTGTCTCAATATGGGAATAAGCATTCAAGACGGTGATCTTGGGCATCCATAAAATCGAAGAAAAAGCCCACCTGAGCGTGGGAAATGACTCCATGGTAAAACGAGGTAGCACCAAGAAGCAATTGAGGCATGACAAATCTATCACAGGCTGCCAGTCACCAGATTTCTTAGGGACCACAAACAGCCTACAATAAACCCTGGAGAAGGATGAACTACAGGTTCGATGGCCTACTGAGAGATAAGATCTTGTACTGCCTTGTACACATGCTGACATTAAGGAAGGTTTCAAGGCAATGGAAATGTGTATCTGAGATAATGGAGGAGGGGAAAGGAAATGGATGACAAGTCCCTCTGATAAAACCTGAAGGACTCATAGATCCTTGGCGATGAACAAACTGGGATAAAGGAGCCCCACTGGACCAGAACCCACAGGGTAGTCACCAATACTGTTGGCGACGTAACACTTATTGTCGAAGAAAATGACGAGAAGAAAATCCCCTTGTGGAAGGAACAGGTAAGGGTTGGAAAGGAGTAGGATGGGGAACAGATAAAGTGGATTGTCGAGGTTTCGTCTGAGATAAACGATCAACCAACGAGAAAAAAGTCGATTGCTGTCTCACATATTCCACCCAAGATTCTAAAGTTGCTGGAAGATCTCCAACAATTGACTGATGCAGGAAAGAGGCAAGGCATAAGTCACGAAGATGGTAGACGAACATGAAACAAAACCGCGTCTCTCCACAAAAGATCCCAAGAACAAAGGAACTATATATGTAAAGAAAGAGCCGAATTCGACAAACTTGCCAACAAAGAGGTAATTAGGGCAAATGTATCCCCCAAGAAACCCTCAGGATTACATTGAAATACCTCTGAGAGATGGTGGATTGTGATAAAGTATCGTAGGTTAGACGTGAGGGTAAGACAAAAGCGAGAAAATTGGGCATGGGACAAAAGAACAGGGCCATCAGGATCCATCTCCCAAACGTATAAAATGAATTTCAAGTGTTGCGAATCGAGGAATGGGAAAATAAGTCTGATGGTAGGCCAAAGCAACCTGGTCCACAGCCCATGGAGGGTGGGGCATGATCGCGCCATCATGTAACTGAGATACAAAATGTTCAGCATGAACCCCAATATCAGAAGAGGGTGGAAATACAGAAGGAATATCATGTAACAAGGAAGGTAGAGGATTAAAGGAAATCAGTGAAAGGTATAAAAACAGAACATATTTGTGAAATCATGTCCAAAAAGCCATATTAGGCCTAATGGAACCAACAGGAGTAACCAGGGAAGACATGGCAAATTCAGGTGGAAGAAAAATGGTGTCAAACCCGTCGTCATCTCAAACATGTTCGGCTTGTTGAAGAGGAAGATGGGCAACATCAGGAGAAGGTTGGTTTAAATTACAATCAATCTCTTGGCAGATAATTGCCGATAACTTAAAAGTGCAGTTACCCCCACCTGAAGCCTGAGTAAATGTGTTAGTAAAAGGTATAACCTCCGACGGGTAACATTTATTTTGTAATTCACAATGTAAACCAAACACAACTGTGTTGAGACAAACACGGAAAATTAATTAATTTCCGTAACTGGGTTTTAAAAGTAATATAATACCACTACGAAATATTAAAATGGAAATTATAAGTTGTAAACTAGAAATAAATGCTCCGAAAATTTAAATTATTTTTCAGAGAGCATTAAAAAAACGTCTTAACACAAGCACTGCCAAAAAAGAAGTAATAGTTAGGTAGAACAGCATAGAGGGAGTCACATCACTCACATGTGTGTGAGGCACGACAATTGGTGGAGGTTTGTCACATGATAATTTGCATGTGTGAATCAGTTAAACCATGTGAACCGAGAGGGTACATAAGAATAAAAGACTTGTAGCATGCGAAAAACAAAGCAAATAGAAGGCAGCACTGAATGAGAATAGCTATGTTTGTGAGTAGAAGTACGATATCTTGTTGGAAATTGTGAGTTATACTGTTTCCACACATATACACGAGTGAAAACAATACCCTTGCCATCAGGAGTGGGGGGGTAATAAATAAATCCAAAGCTACCATAATGCAACAAGGACAAACACTCTTTGATAACACTACAAATAAATGTATGTATCACAAAATGTGTATTTAACAACTATCTTGTTTAGAAAAACATATTGTGATAAAACATTCAGTAATCTTTGCAAAGTTCAAAAATAGTAGAATCATGCAAATAAAACATTTCTAAGCCAAAACTGCTTGGAAACAAGTGCACTATGTTTTATTTCATTTTGAGTAAAAAAGGAATTCTAATTTCATTTTCAGAAAATAAGTTACACATTGTATGATCATTACAGTTACCTCAACTGCAAAATATTACTTCTCCAACCCCAATGAAAACACAGAGTCCACCATGTTTCTCAATTGGTACAGAGTAGTTTTTTTTAGCAACTTTATGTTTTTCTCAGTTAAAATCCCCAGATATTCATCAATATTCTAGTTTTGAATCAAACCAAACATATTCTTTACAAGCATTAACACAAAACATACTGTGTTTATATCTCATTTAAGTTGTGAGTGGATCACAAGAATTATAGTCAAATCATTGGCATGGATGGTGGGTCTCAATATAATTCAAGCTATTCACCTCAGTCTTTGGCAACTGTAAACAAGTAAATATTCCACACAATATTTTAAGGACCTGAAAAGTTGTAGTCTTGTATATATCACATTTAGTCAGTATATCGCATAAGATGCTTATGCACTGCCATGTCATCCATCCAGATCACATTTCATGTAGACATCTTACCACAAATCACAACCTAGTAGTTCAGGAAGCAAGGAATGCTACTTTCTTTCAGTCATTGATTCAATCAGCTAACCACCCTATCTGCTGATTAAGCACCTAAGCCCAGTCATAGTAATTAGGAGGTTGACATTGGCAGCTTAGCCAGCATATCAGATCAAATATTTCTTCAAATGCCTCCTCACAGACAGCCAGATACACACTGCCAATATCTTCCTCCTGAGTTAAGACTATGTAAAACACTGCTTTAATCAAAGACCATATGAGTCACTGCTCTAATGAGTCAACTTGTTCTTACACTACTCATTGTTGGAGTAAAGAATTCCTGTGAGGCTCATCATGATGTAGTTTAGGCTTACGGATATATTAGCTTATGTGCATTATGCAAACACAGTTACTCACAGCTAACCATGTTGAAATGTTGACGGACAACATATGAACCAATCCAACCAGAAACAAGTTTCTTATGTGTTCCACAGCCAAACCCACTTGTCAGGATCAAATTTTCCTTGCATAACTGTTTTGTAATAGCATTTCTTTTGAGTTGTAGACATTTTACCCATTTGCTGATGCAAAATTCATGCACACAAACTATTGCGAAAACAGCCATTCAACATATTCTTATGGACAAACAGTACATTTACTTTGGGAAAGGGTCATACATCTTATTTACTAGATGTACTCCAGTTCTTACGCAAACATCATGTGATTCAGAGAACAACCAATCAACTACTGCTCAATATTATCGTACACCATCAAGACATATAGTAAGTGCTCATCCCAATCAGTTTGGTCATGGTTCACAAACTTAGCAAGCATACACTTTACATTCTGTACCACCCAAAGTATAACCTGATTCAGAGTACATGCAGAGACCTCATATCAAGAAACCAACTTTAATGACATGTCAAAGAACAGATAAGCTTCGACTCACTTGGTAAAATTATCAATAATGATCACCACATACCAATTCATCACTTAGTTTTGGGAAAAAAAACAAGCTACATCTGGGGTGATGTGGCTTGTTTTTATCTCTGAGCAGCAAATACGATACAATATTAACACAATTACTTAATGTTTGTATTCAAATGTGGCCAGAAAATCTGCTTAATGAGTTCATGATGGTATGTAACACTTCCTGGTACCCTCCAGTGCTTGCACTATGTAATGTCCAAAAATTATACTGTTAGAGCTCTGAAGACCAGCAGCTGCATCACAGGTTGGCTGCCTTGTTTCAATATAATGATGATAAAATACACCATCCTTCACTTTTAACTGACTATACATGTGTCAGATATTACATGCATCAGTTCTGCACTAGCCAAATTGTTACAATCACATTTAATCTTGTTGCAAAGTCAATAGTACCCAAGCTTTGTGTGAGTTTTTCAACTGCTCTACCTAAAGTTTGGAACTAATCAACTGTGAAGTTTATCCAAACACAAATGGTCACCACTTGCATGGTTCACTGTCACTATGACTGCAATGACTTAAACCACTGCACTGTGTTTAGTATCGGAACACTGAATGAATAGATATGCTCTCATTTACTGGTGAGATAATACGTCAATATTCCCATGTTATTGATCTATGAAGTGTTGTATAATGAAATTGTGTTCTAGCAACATATCTATGCTTTGCAGAATTATAGCTTTTTATTTTGTTTTTCATTTCAACAGTTATTTCACTGATGCATAGTCTACTCAAATAGTTAACTTCATACCATATAAGCAGTGGCAGTAATGTACTATATCTGCAAGTAGTTCTTTTTTTATAATACAGTATTGGTGTTCAGAGGCAGTTATTGTGAGGTCTGCATACTTAATTACACACTCCATACCTTTGACAAAACTGTTCCAATTCTACTATTACTGGAATAATGTTCAGAAAGAATAAATAGGCATGATGAGGTTAAGCATGCCTCAAGGAATGAAAATACACCTTTACATGCCTGTATCCACATAAACAATGTCATAACCTTGGTCAATGCAAATAGTGATGCAGGTATCTGGTGAATTTGGCCATAGCCATCAATAATGCAGTGCAAACCTAGAAAACTGCAAATTTCTCATTCAATCTAAATCAGGGAATAACCCTTTCACTCTGCAGGATCAATGGGCACTCTTTGCCTTCTTTTCATGTAATTGAAAAACTTCACCCCTGTATGCATAAGTGCACATTTTCCTAGTTTCAGTTTCAAGTTTCCTCTTTGATTCACCGGAATACCATTCTCTGCATTAGTTTAAAACATGCAACCAAAGACTAGTATGCCATCCTTAGCAATCTACTAAGTATAAGTTCACAAAAGTGATAGGTGCATAACACAGACTATATGATATGATACAGAATTCATACATTCCACCCACACACACCCCATCCTAAGTGCTGAAAGCAGTTTTAAGTCTAATTTTATAATACAGTTTGATTTGCCAATAAATCCAGACATTTGTCTATAAACAGAAGAAGAAAGACATCCAACACATACTAACATGTTAACCCATTTACTTCCACAAAAAACCTTCACATTCCTTCTTTTGAAGATGACTAAACACATCTTGTTTTCAATGATGGCAAAATCTCTGGTTTTTGAGAGAAGCATCTGCAGTGGTTGTTATACTAGACATAAAATTGTATATATGTGGTGGCATGTGATTAATGTCTGACTCAATCAGTCATCTGGTACCACAAACACTTGAAAAAATTCAATGAGTAATTCACTAAGTTCTTGAATGTTTCAAACTCAGATTGTTATCACAGTCCTTAACTACATACATCAGATGATATGGAAGCTTCACATTCATTCTCAAATGTAGTATAGTGGCTGCAAAACTTGTTACATGGCTTGTCTGTATCATTCTGCCTTGATTATCATGCTGGTGACCATTCCAGCTGGAATATAAATAGCCAAATTACCATAGTTAAACCAAGCATTGATAAAACACTTTTATTTTCAGACAGGCAACTGTTTGATCATGTACAGCATGGTTTCCAGACAAACATCAGCATATTTCATGTATCAATTTCATCACAACAGCAGACAGTGACAATGAATTAGATTACATCTGTAGTACACCATGGAACACTAACTGCACATTTGAGGGTATCACTACCTCCTTCTAAACATGCACATGTGCAGTACACTATTCTCATGCTGTGTTTGGCACTGGATTGAGTTACAGCTGTATTGAAGTTCACCTGTTGCATAGGTAAAACTGGTTTGCAATTTCTTCAGTTGGTCCATCCCAAAGATGGTATTGTCTAAACACATGGTAAAGTTGTAGATGTGTCTCTCCATTCATGTCTCACTTATTTTCATTTTCCAGATTGAAGTTTGTGCTAAATGGCTGAAGAAGTGGATTCTTTTGGATTGTCTGATACAAGGCTGAGTAAGGTCCTTGCATCTTCAATATCTCCTAGAAAATCAACCTTGCATCTATGCATAATAATTGGAATATATTACATGATGCCAAGTCCACAGTTTTCTGAAGTATCCATAATGACATTGGGTGTAAGCTGACTGCTGCACCTACCAAAGCTGGTGGTCAAATCCTACTAATGTTTCAATAATTTAAACTACTCAGAGCAGCTGCAACTATAGCTTGTTGTTGATCCTCCTGCATCGATGATTATGTCCTGGAACAGGATATTCATGTAACCCGGTAAGCCATAGTTGAAGCAAAGGTGCCTTCTTTCATGCTCTTGGTGTTTTTGGAAGTCCAACTCCTGCTGTGAATACATGGCAACATGACCTTGGAAGTATTGTTGTTTCATCATGTTGCCCTGTTCTGCACCATGTCTCATGAAATCTGTATCACTTTAGTTGGGTATTGATGCTTTAGTCAAATCTAACATTGGGATCATCAAAAACCCTGGATTTTGATTTAACACAGACTGGTTTCTTCCTATACTTCATATTGTTTGTCATGACCACTTTGAACAATACTGCAACAAGAATTGACTTTGCTTGAGATGAAATATCTTTCAGACCCATGTGGTGCTACATGAGTTAGTCTGGCAGAAAACTGACCAACTTATCAATGAGTATCTCATTACTTGTTTTTGAATTTCGCTCAAAACTACACAATGGCTATGTGCCCTAGCTGTCTCTAATTTAACAGTGAAAGACTAGAGGGAAGGCAGCTACTCATCACCACCCACCGACAACTCTTGGGCTGCTCTTTTGTCCAATGAATAGTGGAAATGACCATCACATTATAATGCCCCCCATGGCTGAAAGGGCGAGCATGTTTGGTGGAACAGGGATTCAAACTCACAATCCTCAGATAGTGAGTTAAGCACCCTAACCACCTGGCCATGCTAGGCCTAATTATTTTGAAAAGCCAGTGATCATGAGACAGGAAAGCAGGCAGATCACTCCCTGGTGCTGGCTTTCTCCATGCTAGTCTATGGAATAGATATGGTCTGAATCATACAGTAGTTAGATATGTAAATATACCACAGGCAGATCTCATGTGGTTTTGCAGGACACCTCATCTCATAGTGGGCATATATGGAGCCAGGGTGGATATATGAGCACTTTCCATTATATTTTCTTGATGCAGATTCCTACAAGTAAATGCTGTATTAAGAAAAAGGGAACACATTCACCTGTATAAAGATGGTGTGTAGACTGTTGGATGGAAAATGGAGGCAGGTGGTAACCTTTAGGAGATGAGACAGCCAGTTTATGAAGATAATGTGCAACAAAGGTATGAGAGGTTGTCCACATGCCAGCTTAAAAGATCTCGTCTAGCAGCCATTGGCAATGAGTGCCAAGAGAATGAGTAAGGTGATAAATCTGTTGGGACAAAATGTGGAGTAGTCTGTGAGCATCGACCTTCAATAAGGAGTAGGGCAAACATAGAAGTTGACAGACCCAACCTGTAAGGGTAGAAGTAAACATGTCCATGGAGTAAATGAGTCCCAGAGAATGGAGAGTCAAAGAAATAAGTTATGAAAGTGAGAGGTACAAGCTAAGTAGCAATGAATGGCATGAACAGAGGAAAACAGTCTGTTTAGGTCAGGTATCATAGAGGCGTGAAATAGAAGGACAGGAGAGAGAAGAAAGGAGCAGTCACCTTCCCGAGTGGCTGAAGACTTAGGGAGGAAGGACTGGTTAGGATAAAGAATATAAGAACAATGAAAAAAAGTATGGAAAGAGTCGATAGCATAGATATCTGAACTACAGTGACCACAAAGAAAAAATGAGAGGAAATAGGTCTTAAGAGAAAGGTGGTATTAGTTGCAGGTTGCCAACAGCTCAAAAGGGGAATGGGTAAGAGTGTGGAGAACAACATTGAGGTCCCAGTTGGACATAGAAACAGGGCAATGAAGTCTATGGATGAGGAATGACTGGATCAAGGGGGAGGAAAACACCTTACGGCATTGAGAAAGGCAAAATGTTATAGATTAATCTACCCAATAACTTGCAATGGCGGATAGAGCTAGTCTACTGTCAAACAGCATGGTAAAAATGGATGAGAAATGGTATTGAGAAAGGCAAAATGTTATAGATTAATCTACCCAATAACTTGCAATGGTGGATAGAGCTAGTCTACTGTCAAACAGCATGGTAAAAATGGATGAGAAATGGCTGATTGTAGGACAATCAGGAGGAAGGTGGTGATGGATGGACCAACATCAAAAGACACACCACTTACACTGGCAGATGGATAAGGTAGAAGAATGACAGGATTGAGAAAGAAAAAGTGTACCCAATCGGAAAGTTTGGTTCAATGGCTGATAGACCAGACAAATCCCAAACACAAAGGCAGAGGGACAAGATCCTTTAATGGAACAGTGGCGTGTGAGGTTGAAGCAAGAGAAAAAGTATAGTTGGCAGGGTAATCAGGTGGCAAAGAAGAGGGAACCAAAGTTGCAACAGCTAGGGGTGTACCACCAAGGGGACATGACAAAGAGTGTCTTAAACCAAGGCCAGTACTTGAGGTGGTTAAGCATAATGAAAAAGATGAGACCAGTCCTGGCTGAAGGCATTGACAGCCAGAGCCAAAAGATGGAGAACAAGTGACAAGAACAGGGGAAGCTTGGAAATGAAAGGAGTGGCAAAGGCTTCAATGAGTGGAGTCCCAGAAAGAGCACAGCCAATGGAAAACCTGGGAATGATGAGACCATCCTGTGAGCAGAACGTGGCTTGGCTGAGAGAGGTAGTATATAACCAGGTTTATAGCCCCCAGTACATGGTAGGTGATGAGACAAACTCTTTGAGAACTGGCCCAATAAGAAAAGTCAAGGGTGAAAAACCAAATGTTCCTGGATCAGGTTACTACTTGGCAATTGATATAGGAAAAACTGTGGAGTTGTTGGAATGGATCATAATGAAATGATCCACTAGGAGGGGTAAGAAATGGGAACATGCCCAATGGACTACCAGAAGTTTGAGTGCATTAATATGGAGAAGGAACTTGTCCTGGGTCCATGTGCCAGATGTGAATTGTTGTTCATGGATGCTCCCCAACCAGAGAGGGAAGCATCAGTGAAGAGATACAGATCTGGTTTGGGTGGAGGTAATGGAACACCAGTGATGATATTGGATTGGTCTAGCCACTAATACAAATCCTCAAGTAGAGGAGGGTACAGGTGAACCACTGAGGTCAAAGATTTCCATGAATGATTCTTTTGATCACACAGGGATCAATGGAGAAGGTGCATATGTGTGTGACCCACATGGATAAGCAGTTCCAGTGAAACTGTAGTTCCCAAAAGCTAAAAACCTCTCATGCAGTATGAATAGGATAGGCACGAATCCTGGTGACTAGATGTTCCATAACTCGCAGAAAGATGGGAGAAGACTGACCAGAGCTGAGAAAGGAATTGAAAAACATTCCCAGGTGAATAAGATATTAAGTGAGAATGAGTAAAATTGTGAAGTGTTGATGAACACTGCCTTCTTGAAACATTGTAAATAGATGGGATCAGATGGAGGCAGAAAACAAATGGGATGAGAGCTAAGAGGAGGAGGGGAAGAGAACTGGAGAGAAAGTCCATGGGTAAAAGGTAGAGTACTCCTCGCTTGGATTGAAAAATGTGACCACAGATGCTCAAACCATGACAGGTGGGTATCCATAGGACCCAACTCGACTTAATTGTCATTGACAAGTCTGAGTAGAAGAGGAAATTTGGGAAGTGGGAATTGAAAGAGAGAGGAAACTGAGGACAACATCGAGATACATTGGTGTAGGGTTGGGTTTAGGACAATGTGGAAATAACGGACAAAAGCAACGACTGATGATGGGCAGTTTCAATACAAGATTCAATCAAATCAGAAAAAGAAAGGGGCTAGGCAAAGATCTCATAGAAAGGATATGATGTTGAATCCGGGAAAAGATTTCCAGCAATAAAGAGTCTAGGAAGCAGGAAATGGTAAAAGTGAAAAGGATCACAGTGGGGAAATGCAGAGAATGGGAAGTACCTGCTAAATTGCCTGGGGCATGGTGTAGTGCCTCATACTAGAAGTGTACTGAGGAGAGGTAAAGAAGTATGGTAAAAAGGATCAGGCAAAGACAGAAGTACTGGGCAGTGGAAGGAAAAACGAAAAAAATATATAGGCAAGGGAAATTCCAAACTTGGGAATCAAGAAAGGGAATTCGAAATAACTAAAATCAAGGAAATAAGAATCAGACAGGTGGGGATTATGAGGCTTGAGGTTGTGGGTATCTGGTCAAGGAAAAAGTAAAACAAAAATTAGTTAGGGTAGGATTAAGAAGTACGGGAACAATAATAATAATATGACACAGGGGAAAGAGAAAGAATGGCACACACCTGTGAAGTCCTGATAATATGAAAAAATATTAGGGTTCTCTTCAACAGGGAGAGAAGTTCCCAAAGCATAATGAGGAAAAGGAAACAATCAAATTAATCCTCCTCAAAATGAAGGGATGGAATGCCTGAAGAATGAACTGGAGCTGTAGGTATTGGCTGCATAAGGGAACCCACTACCCTATGTGCCTCCATAAGCCATGGTTGATACATAACCTGTGTGAAGAAATTGTTCACTCATATAAGTTGTAGTAGATGAGTAGATGTTACATGAACTAGTGAGTTCCTGGTTTGTACAAAAAAGAAGAAAATTAAGTTCCTTAAATATCACAAGTCTCGTTAAATTGAAAAAGAAAAACACATCTGATGTGTTCAGTGCCAAGGAAAAGAATGAAGATTCATAAGATGATATGTAAAAATTAGAAATTTATTAGGTTATATAAGAAAATTTAAATGAAAGAAAAAATATCTCCATGAGGAATTTACATGAGCTTTTTGTGTGTAATGTAATTCAATACTTTATTTTCTAGCTGTAACTTGAGCTATGCTCTTGCTGGGTACTTTATTGCTTCGTTACACATGTCTAGTAGTTAGACATAGTTAAAGGAATAATAAAATAAAAGTAAAGCAGTTGTGTAAAGTTTAGAGGACCAAAGATTTTGAGATAAATAACTAATTATAAAAAGAAAGAGAAGGTAATTTTGATTTATTTCATATGTTTACATAGTAGTTACAAGGTCAGTCAAATAGACTGAGCCCATATATGGTGCTTGAGTAGAGAAAATAACAGAGAAGTTAAAATGCTTTAGTGAAAAACTTTGATATTCATTTAGGAGGTTCTAGAAATTATGCAAATGAAATACCAGAGGACTCACTTGTTTCACAACACCACAATAACTAAATAATGGCAAAGAAAGGTACCTGCTAACAGTTTATCTACCACTGCAAAGCTAGATGTTGTCAGCACTCCTGTTCTTTCATAATTGTGGAGATATGCTCATCCTGCAACATGTAAGGATACAAGTCATTGCATTACTCATCAACCTCAGTTGATGGAAAAGTTTCTGGAGTGTTATTTGTGTGTCTGGCTGGCTTAGAAGGCTTCTGAATGCCCAAGGATCCACTTACAGTAAGATGATGAATGCTCAATCTGATGACCCATAGAACTTTGCAGTAAATTTCCTCCACCACTATTTGTATCTCAACCTCTTCCTTTACCCCCAGCTTGCTCAAACAAATATCTGGTAACTGTCTGGGTAGGATAATAAGTGTTAAAAAACAACAACATAGATATCACTCCACTGAGTCTCAGGACATCTATATTGTTTGTTGCCATCATGACTGGTTTTGCCATCCTATGCTCCAGTATGTGGGAAGTAACCAGCAGAGGTTGTGTTTAAGCCACCAACAACCTCTTGTCACATGGATGGATCTTGGTTCAGGATAAAGTCTCCTCATCCTTGCTACACTCTCAAACTGTGTTACAGCCTCAGTCACAGCTTTCTCCTCCCCATAATAAGTTCTATGTGTTTTTAAAAAGTGCCCTAATGTGATTAAAATTTAAAAACTTTACAGTAACCAGAGAGTCAAATAAAAAAAAGAAGCATGTTCAATATAAAATCCACAATAAAGAAATCCCTTGGTCATAACCACAAAATGTAACTTAATAACTTACTCTCTGGTACACTGATGTAAAACAGAAAAATATCAAGTATCTGCAATAAAGAATGTTCTGGATATATTATGCACAGAATAAAATAATCACAGACTCAAAGGAAAAAGAAGAAAACACAAGTCAAGAAGATGCTCATTCACAACAAGCGCAAGTCTTTACTTAATTGGGTGGCCTCCAAGTTCATTGTATAACTTTTGGCTTTTGAGCAGAGAGAATTTTAACATTTACTAGGTGGAGGAAGACCAAAATCAGAATAATGATGATGTCACATTGTTAAACCAGACCAGGTTTCTACTGCAGTAATCCACAATCTTCAGACTCATCTCTACAAATACATAATACAGTGATGTTGTGTGTCTTTTCATTGACCCTGGGGAATGTTTTAAATCACCACAGCCTCTAAAATTCCACAGTGAACACAGTCAGCAAAACAGCTTTTGCTTTTGTGCACTTGCTGTTGGTAGCTTCTTTTTTTTAACATTTGCTACAGCCACTTTCACCTTTAGGCCTAACTTAGAATATAAAATTTTTTAATGGATACTACTACAATTACTGTAGGCCAATTACTGGAAGAACATTTAAGAGAGATTTCCTTGATTAACCCATTGACTGCAGCTGCTCTAAACATATATGGAATTTTTGCAAGCCATACACTGTATCCTGCACACTTGCATTCAACTGCTGGAGGCAGACCGTATTCTATATGGCAAATCAGCAGTCAATGGGCTAAAGGTAAGTATGCCTAATTCACAAATAAACTTACAGAATTTCTTTGCTAGTCATTCGAGTAACTGAAGAGATGAGATAAATCTCAATGAACAACTCTGATACTGAATTTGTAAACTCATTGAATTCTCACTAAATTTTCATATATACCGATTATTCATATTTATAATATATTCTCATTTCTCTAAATTTCACAAAATTTCTAGATTATTACATCATCATGAACTTTCTAGCATTCTACAACTACCTTTATGAACTTTCTAGATTTAGTGTTATCATACTGACTAGCAGTTCCCTTCAATTATAACATTGAAAATATAGTTATAAAAATACCATGTGGAAAAAAATTATCTTGTTTAGCTTTGTGTTCTCAGAGAACATTTTCACCTTCAGCCATCATTTAGATGAAAAAAACAACAGTTACCAATAAATGAATATAGATAATGAAAACAGCCCACTAACAACTAGACTGGATGATTACTGGAAACTATAAATCAATTAATTATAGGTCTCTTTAAATGATTACATTCACCTAATTGATTATTTTCACATATGAGACATAATCAAAAACAAAAATAATTGGAAACACTAATTTCAATCAGTTGATTATTTTTGTGACATTAGCTGATTTAATTGTAATTTTGATTAATTAATTATTACAAGACACTAACTGATAAAATAGGTGCTCATTGATTAATAAAGTCAATCACCAAGCTGTACTAAAAACTAGTGAAAGTGAGAAATCTCACAAAGCAAACTCCCACTGTGGCCATATATGACTATTGACCCTGGTCAAGCTTAGTTGGGTCAATCATGAAGATATAATAATTAAGTTCAGGCTACCTCTATAAAATTGTATTTGCCAAACACCTGAAGTTGTTTTGATGATGTGTCAGTTTTATTTGTTCAAAATGATATTTCAATGAGGGGCTAGCTAAAAAAGGATGGTGGCTGTACTGATGTGAAACACTCAGAGTTTAGATATGTGGAACATTTAATAGTTCAGATACCAGATTCATTATTGCATGCTTTCATTAATATCGTGTTTTAATTGAACAAAACATTTTTCTTTGCAAAAATCATAGATAAGATTAGCTTCCTTAAGCTTTTATAATGACCAACCCCTACTCTGTACCAACCATCAAAATAAGTATAACCTCAATGAATGAGGGCATTACACAAAAACAGGCAGAGGATTAACATAAATGTACAACCTTTGTTCATTCAGTTTGTGAGAGTGCAAGGGGCTGCATGCAGAACAGTGGCATAAATATTTAAAAATAATAATTTGGATATTCCAAATCAAAAGAATGTTCTTCTTTTTCTATGGAAAGGTAAAACTATCTCTTAGAATAAGTTCCAAAAAATTACTCACATTTAAAGCCAAACTAACAGACCTGTAATTTTGAAGATCTTCTTTAATTCCTTATTTATAAAAACAGTTATTTTTGCTGCTTGTTACATTATCAATGTAGAACGAATTGTAGGCACAATGCAGGCTAGGGAAAAAAAGTTAAAATAAAAAAGCTATGTCAAGATTATGAAAAGAATGCAAATGCTATTTTTTCCATATAAAATTAGTTTAGCATATCTCCTTTTATCTGGTTCTACAGTGTTTAGGTGATACAACACTAAAATAAAAAAAGCAATGTAACAAATAGTCATTTCACAGAGACCACCTTTCTTCCACAAAAAAGTAAAACTTTTTTTCTAAGTTTAATTTAAATAGCACTAGGAATTCTCACACGTGAAGTTCAAAAGTAGTACAATTAACTACACATATCACATAACAAGGAAGGCCATTCTGCAAGGTTATTACTATAGCCAAAAATTATTCTGCTACAGAATAATTCTTTATCTAGGCTTCTGAATTTTACACCTATAATTTAGTATTTTTGAGTCACAGGCAATCCATAGGAAAACTGTCCAAACCCTTAACAATTGTTAATGCATGAATTAAACCCCTTCACATTATTCTACCCTCCAGAGAAAATAAGTTAGAAACTTTTAGCTTCTCCTTATAAATTAAAACCAGGTATCATTCTAGTGTTCATAGCTATACTTTCCATAAGTTGACATCCTTATGGTAATAAGAAGACTAAAACTACACAGTACTCCAAATGAAACCTCCTGTACAAAGCTAAAATAACTTTATTCTTAAAAATTCCAAAATTCTTACAAACAGAACCAAAAACTATATTCTCCAGAAAATAATAACTTTTTATTTCAACCAATGTTTCACCACAGTGACTTCATCAGGACTAGTAGTACAAAGAAATAACTAAAATACGGTTCTTTTACTACCAGCCTTGATGAAGCTGCTATGGTGAAACATTGCCAAAATGTATAAATCCCTCAAGTATGCACAACAAATTTTGAAAAACAACTAAATCCTTCTTTTGTCCCACAATATCAGTGTTTCCCTCATACAATAAGTAAAATTTTTTCATATTTTCCTGTCACTAAAAGTTCAACTTTTTATACTTCATAATATCAAAGCTCATATTTCATGTAATGGCTCATCCATTAAGAGGTCAAAGTCCTTTTAAATGAGAGAAGCATTCTCAACAGAATCATCTCTTTCCAGTATCAAATGAATTTAGAAATATTAGTGCCCAAGAAGCTATCAAAATCATTAACAATAAAATCTGAAAACAGACACTTTAAGAACATCCTATTTGTCATATTTTTCTAGTTGTACAAATGCTTATTTACCACATTCACGCTTTCTAACACTAAGCCAGTTTTCTCTCTCTCTATTTCTTAACTCTTCCATCAATCTCATAAGAATCAACCATACAAATTAATCATTTGCGAGTTATAAACCACAATTCCATAGAGGTGAAAATGTGAAAATTTTCTCTTTATTTCCTAGTCACTCTGTGGTATATTCAGGTAAAACTAAGTTAATCTTAAAGCAGTGCGATAGGTCTGCAGAACAACAGGAGATTCAACAAGATATTTATTACAAATTAATTTAAAGTTCTCTGACTTTGAATGAGTTTGACAAAAAAGGAGACTGAACAAAATGTAAAATATACAGTGAAAAAGTATTTATGCTCAAAAATAATTCGTATAATATGCACAGGGCAAAGGACAGTGTGCCTTTATTATATAGTTAAAGGTCTATATTATCCTAACAATGTATTAAGCTATTTAGTAAAAATTATTTAAAGTTACACTTACTGGTTAAGCTTTAGAAGAGTATAACTATTTACAAAGAAAGAACATACCATAATTTTCCAAATATAATAAACTCCCAAACATAATATGCACTCTAATCTTCAAGAACAAAAAAGTCAAATATGCCTCATCACCAAAAATAATACACACCTAGACTTTTGCAATACTATGGTCGAAGTAATCCTTTGATGACAAGAATGTTAGTGTCCATATAACCTATAATTGCACATTTCTCCTAGTGCTTGCTATTTTTGCAATCTTAGCCAGCAAATAAACATTGTCAAAACGTTACAGTATTTGTAAAGTTGCTCAAAGCTAGTTTGTCTTAGCTTTTGCTATGTAGAAAGTTGTGCCAACTTTTTCGAGGACAGTGATTCACACTTAGAATTGGAAGGTTTCACCAAAAATTATCTGTAGTTTTGAATATCAAACATTTCTAAATGTGCATGTAAATAACTCTTAAAATTCACAAGATTTAGCTTCTTGAAAATTTTTGTTCCAAAATTCATGTTTAAAGACACTGAAAATGAACGAAAATGGGAGACAATTCTCATTTATACCTTAGCAACAAAGAGAATTAATAAGACATGTCATCAAAACACAACATTTCTTGTAAGTATGCATTATCGTTCACAAGGTATGTCAGAAAAGATGGTATGGACTGGCTATGAAAAAAAAACATTCAGACTTGTTACCATATATTCTACATACCCTAACTTCTATATAAATATTTAGTGAAAAAAATGCATATTATGTTAAGAAAATTATGGTAAACTTCACTTCCCAAGTTGAGGGTTTGAGCTTGAGAGAGAGAGCACTAATTAACAAATCATAATACTGTATATATCAAATATCTATGACAGTATATTCTCAAGATGTGTATGCCACATTACTCACTGTTTGTCAATCTTGTTGAAACATATGTGAGGTTGTGAGTTCAAGATATCAACAGACATACTACTGGAAGATTGCTGTCTACAGGTTTAGTTTTGTGCCAAAGGGGGTGTATAAAGTTCATAAAAAAACTTATGTGGGATAATAGTTCTAAGAATTGTTAACTACATTCTATAAAGATAAAATCAAATTAAAATTAAATAATGGCAAAAGGTGGTGGGAAATAGAGAAAATAATAGTGTAGCTCAATATAAAGGAAACCAAACCAATATATATATAGAGAGAGAAATTGAAGGAAGAATAATACAAAGAATGTAAAGTAAGTTTAATCATGAATTTAGTTTTGAAAATCTTTTCAGAGACTTGCAAAGGTCAACAGGTTTTTCTTTTAGCTTAGTTGGTAGTGAGTTAGACTAAGGACACTAGTGTGAGCCAAGGGCCTCAAGTTCAACCCTAGTGCAAAGCATGTTTTCTTAATATCTTGATTCATTATACTGGGCAGGTATATACAAAGATATCATTATTCATTAAATATTCAAAACTTTAAGACATCTTTGTCAAGACTTCAAGTCAAATTGATAAAATGTATTTTTTTTTCTATAGATAGCTTTTACTCTTTTTATGTTAAATGTTAGAAATTAATGTAAATTTTCATTATAATAAACTCAAAGATATATATAATTTCAATAAAGCATTATCAATGGTGTGGAATTTGTGAAAATTTATTGTCCAAGAGACAAAACAGCTGTTCAATTTTGTTGGGAATGACATATTCTACAGTTTGCATCAAACTTCTTCATATATATTCATTTATGTACTTATGGTTTTTAACATTCATTCATTAGGATTTGACAGTACAGCATATAGAATACCCCATTAGTGTTAGAATTAATGTAAACCATGATTTATTTATGCTTATTCAGAATTATTTATATATATATATATATATGACAGTTTAAAGCTTTTCATAATTTGTATTATATGTTCTTCTTAGTTAGAAGCCATACAATTCTAAGCTCATACTGCAGGCAAAAGTAATATAATAAAATAATATTGTTGTATTAATTTCAGTATGAATTTTGTGTGAATTAGGATTTGTGAATTATAAGAACACATATATATTTGTGTATATAGTTTTGGTTTTAGGTTTAGAGGTAAAAATATTTAAATGTTCATATGCATGTGCTAGATATCCACTTTTCAGAAATTTTAGAAACTTGTGTGGCTCAGTAGAAATTTACCCAGTGTTTTTCCAGAAATAGGATAAAAAATGGGAAAAACAAATAAGCCAATTGTTCAACTAGCAAAGCATAATGATATAACTTGTTTTCCTTCAAACATATATTCATGTCTCTGGTGCCAGGAGATATGAATCCACCCCCCCCCCTTCCCTGCTGAATGGAAACAAGTGTTGGGTCAAACAGACCTGAAACATAATAAAAATAACATCTCAGTAACCTCAACACAAATCACATACATCACTAATATCATTTAATATTTCCAAGAACACAGTGTTAATCTCATATTTGTTATTCATTAACTTATGCCACAATTCTCCTAGAAAGTAACTATTTATAAAGAATCAGTAATAAGTAAAAACAATTCTGTCCTTACTCAGGCTTTAAAACAGTCCCTAGGGCTCATACTAACACAGTTACCAACACTTACCTACTGAGTTACCAACTTATGCATCTAAACCTATTCTCATACTCATACATATTGGTAAAACAATCTCGCATTTTGGTCATATTTGCAGCTTTCTACACTGCCTTGTTATTGGTTGACCAGCTGGATCCAGATCAAGTTCAGGATCATATTAGTCCAGGAAGCATACCAGGTTGCACCATTTTTCTACATTACTCTATTTTCAAGCTTTACTAAAACAGTTATTTGGTTAAGGAAGAATCTCCCTAACCTTAAAAAACAAACTGGTCAGCTTAAGAATTTCTTATTCACATTTGTTAGCAAAAACAATAGTAAATAATACTTAACATTTTACTCCCTTATTTGATAATAAGGTACCCTTTAAAATATCACGTTGGTTATAAATAGTGTGGCGTTTTACAAATTGTCCACAACATTGTCATGGCTAGCTTACACCAGTATAGATGAAGACACACGACACCAAATCACTTTAACAACTATAAAACCTGAGCTAGCTACAAATCCATGTACTACATTCTTGAAAATTACTTTACATTCATGCTTGTACTCTACTGATAATGTTAGTCCATGTCATCACATGCTAAGGTCACACCACCGGCCTAATTGATTCCCAACTTGTAGTGCCAAAACCACTTGCACATCCTACTCACTCTAACACCACTGCCAAATTCTGTGGTACACTAATCTTTTAGCATACTAGAGAATGCCCAGTCTTATATACTAAAATCTTAGCTTGTGGGATCAAATACTGGCTGTGTCAGTTTACTTGACTGGCCATGTTAAACTATCAAAAAGGTATGTATCTTAAATTATAATTATTATATACAATGAGCACCAATAATAATAATTCAACTCTTATAGTTAGAGATTAAATATGGCAAATTTTAAACAATACAAATACATGAATAACTAGAGGAGCACTCTGTAGAATGCATACCTCTGTCATACAGGGTTGATTATATTTGGCCCTCAAAAGATACGAAAGTGTCATATATCATATGTCCTTCATTATCAATGGACATGGACAATTTTTGACAAGACATTAAGGAATAATATTCTACATACGACTACCAAGTTTCATTTTTGACAAAGTTATAGAGCAAAAATAGTGTGAAAAATCAGTCCCCATGTTAACAAATAGGGATTATTTTGATTTTCGTGACTTTGCTGTGTCCTTGACCCTCTAAAAACTAATTACTTCTGAGTTGGGTCATAATCCAAATGTATACCAACTTTCATTCAAATCCATTCAGATGTTTGAGAAATTCATCTGACAAACACACCCACACACAGGGGTGAAAACATAACCTCCATCACCTTCAGTGGCAGAGGTAATTATGAATGAAATGAAAGAATGAATCTTATGTATAATGTAAATTAAAAGAGTACACTTTATTGAATGGTGATGTGCAAGCTTGCATTTGTGTATTAACAGATTCTTCACAATAGGAACACACTCAATAGCATGACTGAAAAAAGAATTTGGGCATAGTAGTATATAACTATAAGACACTTAAGCCATAAAGGCAGTTCTCTGTTGTTATAGTAACATAGGTAATATAATTTGGGGTGTATTTATAGAAATATTGAATATAAATCAAAAGAGGTAATTATATCTTTATAATTTTTCAGGCCATATTTCATGTTCTAAGTAAAAAAAAATTACATAATCCAAATAAGCCTCAATCAGAGCTTTCTTAACCTTTTTTTCCCCCTCTATAACCCTTCGTATCTGTCAGTTTAAAGTTTTATTTCATGTTATTGTAAACTTAGTACTTTTGACTTATTATACATTTAATTATTCTGCTCATCCATTTTGGGAGTCTCTAACTTTTAATGGATAACAAGACTATTTGTTTCTGCAAGGTCATTCAGTGGGAATGCAAACATGTGATAAGAATTTATCTTTCTTCAGCCAGCTTGATTGAGCTTACAAAAATATCCTAATCATCATTAAGATTCTTTCTATTCAGTTAAGCACTCATCTATTCTCTCTCAAAATATTATGCAGTTTATGAAACTCAGCATTTCTAAAATCTGTTAAAAATAAACACATTTCACTGAATCTCATATATTTTTCAGAAATCTTCTGTTTAACAATGAACAAATAACAAAAATATTCCATACCAAGTACTTAATTTAAAAATTATTTTTCTGTAAGAAATAATATTTGGAGAAAACTAAGAACTTACCTAACACAGATTCCAAAATCATTGTAATTTTAATTCCTTTACTTGTTGCTAGGTTTAAGTATATCTTCAAAAAATTTAAACTGTAACTCTTGTAAAACTAAGTAAGTTCACACACACATGTAACAAGTACATACTAATAATATATCAATATATATTAACCGACTCTTCTGGAGCCAATTATATTATATCATTGTATTAACTTTAGTTTGATTCCGTTTACATGTACATGAACTGCAATGAAGAAAAAGAATTATATGAACACATGATATAACAATTTTAAATGTTCACTTTTTCGTTTTATTAAATCATCGATTTATAAATCGGTATATTTTATAAAATGTGCACGCCAGTTTACTAATATACACTTCGTTTCATAAAACTACAAAATTATTTTCTACACGTACATGTCGATTTATAACTTATAAGTCGAGACATGATTTAACTTTAAAGATATAAAAGGGAGATTATAAATCATAATGCTTATTTACTTAATCCACAATTATTTCTCACCCTTCTTTCAAACTTACAAATAGCAGTGACATTTATGAACAACGTATGAAATATATAAATTTCAAAGTCACATTTAGCGCATCATAATGTCACTATACTGTTTGTAACAGAAAACACTGCTTCTACTTTTCCATTAATACTATCATAGTAATAGTAACATCGAACGAGAGTAAAAAACAAACACACACACTCACGCAAGAAAAGAACTTGCCATGAAAAACGTTTTAAACCGAACATCGGGCAGAAATACATGTATAGCCTGAAGAAAATATACATTAAAAAAGAAAAATGCTTTTATGCGTGATTTATGTCTTTATTAAATGTTTAAATCCAAACACGTGTACAATGAAAACGCCATCTATTGTGTGATTAAAACAATTTTTGAAATCTTTGTTACTTTACGTGTGTGTGTATAATCTGTAAAAACATTAATGCAGTCAGATATATCAAAATTTTAACATCATTTTTTGTATGCAGGATTTATGAGAATGACGTTATTCATATTTAATGAAACATTTAATTGCGAAAGTGATGTCATGAAAGAAAGAACTATCATTTTATAGTCTAACTAATAGAGCTTTGTGGTTGCGCTAGCGAAAATGGCGTCTGTTGAGGAAGATTGCCATAACAACCCGAATTTTGCAGTAATATGTTCCTTTATTATACAATTTGGAGAGACATGCGGGATCAATCTTACCATTGAAAGGTTACAGGAAATGCTGGAAGACACTAAAACTTGTAAGTTTTTGCGAAATTACCTTTGTAAATAACCGCAACTAGTGTCATATAGTAATTATAATTTACCTTGAATCTTTTCAGGCGTTAGGCTTAGCACAAGAAGCTTACCTATCAATGTCGGTAGGATTAAACTTTAATTTGCTAGGACTGGGAAATATAGTTATATAATTTTATTTGTTATCTTTTAGGCTTTCGATATGAGAGACAGTGGTTATTAAGATATAAATCTGTATAAGTATAAACTGTTACAAGTAGTTTTTAACTTTATAATTTTGTATATCAAGGTATTATCGTTACTATACAGTATATTGTCACTGATTCGTGTTCATAATCATAGAATCTTTGAAAAACGTCCAGTTAATGAAGAGTAATTGAAATTGATATTGGTGAAACTTTAATTTAATGTAACGTGTAATTATATTATAGAACAGGTTATTTAGCTATTACTGGTGTTAGTAGAGAACATTTCTTTGTAATTCAGTGCTATAGTTAATGTTCTTAAGCTTAACCTGTTCTGTTTTTCATTCTTAATCTTATAAATATAATTAATTTATACAGCTCTTGTTGTTATTTCATATGTTTTCCCTTTTCAGTTCAGATTTTTATTAAAAGTTAAGACTTATAATGTATGTTCACTATTTCTAATCATTTGTGGGGAGGGAGGTATCAGCTGTGACCCACATGACTTGAACAGAAACTGTCAGGCTGCATTTCATTTTCAGTGATAATCAGGAACATTTGAGAAGTTATGGGTTTTCTGTTGTGTAACAATTAACATTGAATTTTTAAAAGTGCTTAACTTTATTAGTTGAAAAACAACAACAACAAAAAAGTTAAATTGAAATTGCTTAGCTAGAATGTATGTTTTGAAAGGCATAACATTATTGTGTAGTTTCATTGTAAAACATAAGAATATGTGATAGACTGTAAAAATGTACTTATAATCTATTAGTTATGTGTACTAAGTACTGGTTAAAGAAAATTGGGGAAAATTGGTTTGATTAGTAAGTCATATAAGAATATGATACACACAATTTTGAAACTGGAGAATTATTATCTACATATACCAGAGTTGCTATGGATTTTGCACCATACTTACTAAGTTGAGGAAATGATATTTGAAAAACAGTTAAATTAGGAAACATACTGAAGGTATTTTTTTATGATAAGAAACTATAAATAGTGTAATGACCACGAAAAAAGTAACCTTTTGTAAGATTGGTGAGGCTTCATTAAGAGTGCAGAAAAGATATAAATATGTTAAGGTAATAGAATGATAAGTGATTTAATATGAACAACTTTATTAAAAATATCTTCCTGAAAATATCTGTAATGCATATTTGAGGCACAAATTACACATGATATTTATTACTAGAGCTAGGCAATGAGCAGTATTTGCTAATCAGTTATTCAACAGGATCATTAATTGATTACATTCAATTAATCAATTGTTAAGTGCCCCCTATATCCTGTATGAAAAAACAACAAATTTATATGTGCTACCTTAATGAAATTTTCAACCACTGC
Source organism: Limulus polyphemus (assembly GCF_000517525.1). Lineage (NCBI taxonomy): Eukaryota > Metazoa > Arthropoda > Merostomata > Xiphosura > Limulidae > Limulus > Limulus polyphemus. Next base: position 334,392 of record NW_013665713.1, read on the forward strand.
ATAATCATATGGTACTAATCTTCCTTTCTTTATTTCACATGGATTTAGTTTTACTTAGATAATTTTGAAATTACACTTGATTTCATATGATAGACTTCTTCTGGAAGTGTCATTTATGCATTTTGTGAAAAACTTTTTTTCTGAAATAAAAAAACAAAAAAATATTTTGTCACAAGTTTTAATGAATTGCTAATGTTGACCAAACACCACTATGTGGTAATCTAAACATACTTTACAATCATCAATAAGAGTCAATAATGTTTTTATTTAAAAATATCAATATTACAATTACAAATAATTAAGTAGCCAGTTAGACAATTTATTTTTATATGTTGTTTAAATAGGATAAACACAAAAATAATATTCAATAAAAATTTAAGTCATCAAAATATTTTGAAATTACCTGCCTTACTCAGTAAACTTATGTGATTTGATAACAATTTTATTTGATGAACATAATAAAAGAAACTCATGTTTACAAACATTGGAACTCAATAAAACCATAGAATATCTATTGAAAAGTAAAAACAGCATAATTTCAAACATACAATCAAAGATCAGCAAAATACCTTTATTAAGCCTCAAGCAATTTCCAGTCATGTAAATTCTTTCTGTATATATATATATCCCTGTGTCTAGGTGAACTACTTGTATTTGGTGATGACAAAACCTTCTCTAAACATTATACATTTGTTACTCTGTTAAGGTTCTAAAAAAATTTTTGTTTCCCATTCAACCCATCTCTAAACTGTATAAGCTCAAGTTATCTGATGTTTTCTTA
>NW_013665713.1:335291-342793 GCF_000517525.1 Limulus polyphemus
TTAACAGACAAGTGCTTTAATAATTATGACAAAAGGAGCTGAAAGGAACAGTTACAGAAACTATAAAAAAAATTCTTAAACCTATATATTTATTAATATGTCATAATCTAATTTTTGCCCAAAAATCATATTTAAACTTTCTTTATAGCTGTGTTTCATTAATATCAAACTACTTGGTGTGGTGCCATAACAATATAAATTTTGGCAGGATAGGATTAATCTTCAGGTAAGACAGCTTTATTTTTCAAACAGGATGGTTTGTTTTGGAACAGGTTGCCTTCAGATATGGTAGACACAGTTAATTTAAAGAGTTTAAGGGAAACCTTGATAAATATTTGAATGATAAGGGCTGGTTGAGTTTTTTTGTGTTTAATTTTGTGGACAGGATGGCCTAGATGGACCAAAAGGTCCCTTGTTATCCTTTAATGTTAACAAAGTGTCAACCAAGACCTGTACAAAAACTAAATAATGGTTGAAAATCAAAAAATGGATAATATATTCTGAAGGGATAATGGGTTCTTTGCAAAAATAAAGATAATTTTGAGATGGGCAGAAATATTCTTAAAGAAATTGAAAAGTGAGTTATTTTGTTTGCAGCTGTGCATAAATGAAAATATGAACCTTATTTTTCTTAATGAATTACACTAGATAAATGTCAAAAAATTACAAAATACCAGGTATAAGGTATTTTTGACTTAGAATTGTTTAAATACAGTTAGAATTATTTTATTCAGTCCTTTACTTTGTACATGAAAATGTATTATGCACACATAGGAGTCCACAACCTGAAAATGCAATTAATAGCATTCTGCAAACTTCTCCTTGCAAGTTTTTATAAGACTACTATATTAAAACAACTGAATTTTAGTTGATTAAAATAAACATATTACTCTCCTTACAGCTGAGTTAATAGCCCTTGCATACAAACTAGCCCTTACCCTATTTGTATGTAAACCATCCATTCAAAAAAAAGCTCCCTTCTCCCATTAAACTGATCCCACAAGTTCAAGCAGTCATTCTGCTCATCCTTACATATTAACCTAAGCATAGCATTTAGCCCTAGTGACCTACTTATAACTTCATCCTCAAAGTTAATTCTGGGAGTATCTCTGACAAAACTAAGTTATGGCCTTTTTCTTTAAATGCCTAAGCAATCATTCTCAGCACAGGCTGCGATATGGCATTGTCTCAGTAGTGTAGAGTCACTTCTTAAAATACAGAAAATGTCTTGATGAAGACAAGAAACTAAAGCAGAAAGAATATGGTGCTGGAGTAGAGAACCCTGAATGTGACAGTTTTTGAGAGATGAGATGAAACTATGTTTGATGAAGGTAGAGAAATTCAGGATTGAAAAGTAGTCAGTCTGAACATTTTTTTTTTTTATTTTTATTTTTTTTTAACTCAGGTGTCATGGTATCTAGCTTTATTTTAAAATCTAAAAATTTTTCAAAATTTTGAACTGTTTGCTGCATCTTTTTCTATCACCAGTCAATATGGAACATTTTGGATGAGTAAATATAATGCAGCTGAATTTTACATTTCTCAGAGTTATTGCTACAGGTATTACAATATATAAAGCTACAGAAAATTGATTGAGTAAACAGAATTGTTTCATCACATAGCCTCAGGGCAAAAATTTTTAACACTAGATTAGTACAAGAGCACTACCTTGATAGCTTGAGTGACTTATCTACCACCGTACCAATATCTTTTTCATTCACACAATTGAATGAGTTCCTATCTATATTAAATGTGTGATTTAAATCATTATAACCCAAAAAGCATTATTGTGCACTTACTATAACTGTCACGTATTTGTTCAACAAACCAGTTAATCCATGTCATTTTGAAATAAAATTCTCAGTAGGGCTACAAATATTCCAAGTTTAATGTCATCAGCAAACTTTGCTAATTTACATATTATACTTCAGTCAGTATTATTAATGTAAATAAGAAAAAGCAAAGACCCAAGCACTGACCTCAGGTACTCCACCAATAACAAAGGTCCAGTTTGACTGGATTCCCATTAACCCTAGGTGCATAGGGTCAGTTTGTTTTATCAATCCCATATTGTAGAATTAATATTTACTAAGAATTTTTAATAAATTAGTTATACTAAGAATTTGCCTCAGCATATACTTTAGTCAACCTGACTGTTTTAATTTTAAGAATAAAAAATACTTATTTTTTATCTTTCAGTTCTCATGCTTTATTTACATAACATCTAGAACCTTCTAACTGAATGTGAAAAGCTTTTTTTTTCATAAAAGTAAATAAGATATTTTTTCTACGTTTAACACTATACAGGCTCAGTCCATTTGACTGATTTTGTAACAATTACAAAAAATTTAAGTTACCCTTTTTCTTTATAGAATGACTGGGGATTGCAACAGAAAGTAATAATCATTTATCCCAAAAAGACTCAGGCTCCTAAAAGTTTGCATCTGTTTTCAATTAATTTTATTGTTTTATTACTCTTTGAACCATGTCTATCTATCATAAATAGAAATAAGTCACCCAGTGGGAGAGTTTAGGGTAGTGATTTTCAAACTATGTGATGCAGCAAATTATTAGGGGTGTCAGGAGAGTTTCAACAAATGAAGAATAAGAAAAAAAAAATATTGCATAGGGCAGCAGGGGTTTGGTCAATGAAAAATTTTTGAACCATGAGTTTATGGTAAACAAAATTTCAGGTTACAGGATTGAGGCCCTCTTGCTTTCTGGAAACAGTATTCAGTAGCCCTATATTTTTCTCACTATAATGAATATCAATAAATCACCCAGTGGGCAGTGATTTCCAATCTGTGTGTTGTGTCAAGTCACAATAGTTTCAACAAATGAAGAATAATTAAGAACATAACAAAAATCTACAAAAATTATTGCTTTTGAGGAGTGCTTACCGAAGTATGCTTACACTGATCCCTTTATCTGACCATTGTGGGATTCTAGCTGTAACTGTTAGTGGAGGGAAATGATTGTATCAAAAGTTAATATTTTCCTTCATTGAAATATATTTCCAATAAATACTTCTGCTCATACTTCCCACCTGTCCTCCCTACTTCCAGTGTTGATTTTTTTGTGTGTGCCTAATCTTGAAGTGAGAATTGGGTTCAACTGCATAGACGGAGTGTCGTACGCCTATTAGTGGAGGATTGTCATATGCTCATTTGCATGCTATAAAGTGGATAAACCATGTGGTGTACACGTGGAGTTAGGTGGGAATCTGAAGGTTAGTGGTGGGCGAAAAATTTCACAGTAGAAGGAAGTCAAATTGAGGATAGCTGTGAGAGAAGGTAGGTATCTATCAGAAATATATTTTCAGTGTAGGAAAATATTCACTTCTGAGACTTATATAAGGGAACAAAGGAACTCTAAAACATTTCAGAACAGAGTGGCATCATGTGACACATAGAAGTGAAGATGAAGAATTTATTGAAATAGTTCCTTTTTTAATTAAATTAAGAAATCAAACTTATATAATGTTAAAATTTGAAGTATATGGTATGTTTTGATGTCTAGTTTATTGACATATATTTGGTGTTAAAGTTGTTTAATGAAATTTTGAATGCAACTCTGTAAAAGTCATGACATGCACACTATGACCCTCACTGATGTGATTTTCTAAGTTAATCTTTTGTATGGAACCTTACCAAAAGTTTTTTGAAAATGTACAGAAGCCAAAACTTCAATCAATGAGCATTTGTGTATGAAGTTGAAACAATGTGTGTTTGAGCATGCCTTTGCGGAGTGCAATATGGTTGTACATACAAATTACTAAGGGTACTAACAGAGACCGTTGATAAATTCGGCCTCCTTATGAAAGGTTTTTCTAATAAACAGACTGAGGCAAGTTTAATCAGACAGTTTAATTCTGTTAGGGATATTGTCAAGACATGAGAGTAACTGAAACCTGGCTAAGTGTAGACAATTGTGATGATAGGAATTTCTTTGCAGTTCAGGGTTATTGGAGACCTAAGTTCATTTAGTTGGAATTTATTACAAGCTACCAGATGAAACTGATGAAATTAATGAGAAACTATACAGTGAGATAAAGAATTCAGTTGTCATTGAGGTTATAATTATGAGAGATTTTAATTTCAAACATAGATTGGGAAATGCAAGAACTAAATCATGTGGGAGACAGGTTTGTAGAAACTGTTCAGGATGGTTTTCTTCAACAGTTGGTTAGGGAACCTACTAGGAACAATGCTATTTTAGATTTATTGTTAACTCCTAATAAAGAAATGGTTGAGAGGTTAGGGAACATCTGGGTACAAGTGATCATTGCTCAATTAGATTTGATGTTTTGATGCATATGAATTTAAGGAATAATGAGACTTTGATTTCAAATTTTGAAGAAATTAGACAATATTCATGTGTTATGAATTGGGCAACTGGATTTTGGAGATACTTATCAAATGTGAAAAAATTAAAAAATATCTTCTAAGTATTCAAGATAGGCATGCTCCTTATAAACAGAAAAATGGTGGGTGCAAGTAAAAAACCAGGTTGGCTCACAAAGAATATAAAGAATAAAATTAAATAAAAGCATTATAAGTATAAGAAGTTTAAGTTCACTGAATGATGGGAGATTTGGAGGATTATAGAAGATCAGTTGAATTGGCCAAATGGGAAATTAGGGAATAAAAAAACTATATGAAAAAAGTTTGGCTGAAAATATAAAAATAAGTAGTAAGGATTTCTTCATATAAATAAAGGACAAGCAGAATGCTAGAATGGGAGGAGACCCTTAAAAGGATGATACCAGAAGGCAAATTTCTGATGATTATGAGATGGCTGGGTTATTAAAATTCTACTTTTTTTCAGTTTTTAACAGAGAGTTAAGCAATATTCCTCAATCTAAACAGTTGCTAGATAGAAACAAGATTGAATGAGATGGTCAATTAATTTAGAGAAAAAAATGGGAAATTTAAAGAATGATAAAGTTTCTGCTCGAGATAATATTTACCTAAGTTAAGAAGTTAAGGATTGGATATGTGAGCCACTTGCTATTATTTTTGCTTAGTCCTCAAATAATGGGCTGGTGCCACAAGACTGGAAGGTGGCTAATGTTACCCATCTCTTCAAGGGAGGTGCTAAAAATTGTCCCAGTAAGTATAGGCCTATTAGTATTGCATCAATGATGGAAAATGTTTTGAAAGTGATAAAAGATGCTTTGTAAAGTCATTAAACAAAGTTTAAAATTTTGTTGGATAATCAGCATGGTTACACTAGGGGAAAAGTGGTTTTTACTAATCTTTTAACATTCTTTGAAAAGGTTACTGCTTATGTAGATGTGGGTAAGGGTGTAGATTTGGTGTATATAGATTTTCAGAAAGCATTTGACAAGGTGCCACATAAAAGGCTTGTAAAAAAATCTCTACAGGTGTGGAGGGGATAAGTTAGGAAATATGATAGAAGAGTGGCTGGATGGAAGAAAGCAGAGGGTTGTCATAAATGGAGTTCAGTCAAACTGGATTAATTTCACGAGTGGGGTACCTCAGGGCTCTGTGTTAGGACCTTTGCTCTTTTTGAATTACATCAATGACATAGCTGAAGGAATGGTAAATTGATTATTTAAATTTGCTGATGACAATAAAGTTTTAGGTGATGTTGGTTGTGAGGAGGATGCTACTGCCTTACAATAAAATTTGGATTATTTAATGAGTTGGGTGAATAAATTGCAGATGATTTTTAATTATAACTAGACTACTCGTGACCCGTTGGGTCATCCACAATTCAGTGGTTATGAAGAATTCAAGCTAATTACAATATTGCACCAAAATGAAGGTTTATTTTGAGATAATTTAATTAAATATTTCAATCCATTTGTGTCATTCGTAATTCAAGAAAAGATATTTGATTGTTGATCGGGAGTAAAAAGAAAGACAATTTCATTTTTCAAAAAAGTGAAGTCAGGGTTTTCATGAATTGTGATGAATTAGTTCATTATGTTGTTGTCTTTCCTCTTAAACCTTCTACAAATAAGAAACAGTAACACCTTATTTTTTTTCTAATTACCTACCATAACCAAGGCACATTATTGAGAAATTCTTGAAGATCTTTTTTTTGTCATCTTACGCATTTTAATGAAGATGGGAGAATTGACAGGGAAATAGATTTGAATGAAGAAGTTCCGTAAAGGGCGAGAATGGTAGTGTGATGTAAAATTACTCATGCTAGAAATTGTCATAAAAGTGACCCGAAAAACAGTGCTAACTCGGTAACCCGTGGCCCAATGAAGTTTCATAAAGAGCGCGAATGGTAGTGTGATGTAAAATTACTCATGCTAGAAATTTTCATAAAAGTGACCCATTTGGTCAACCACTATTCAGAGGTTATGAAGAATTCAAGCTAATTTCAATATTGCACCGAAATAAAGGTTTATTTTGAGATAATTTAATTAAATATTTCAATCCATTCATGTTATTCATAATTCAAGAAAAGATATTTGATTGTTGATCGGGAGTAAAAGGTAAGACCATTTCATTTTTCAAAAAAGTGAAGTAAGAAGTTTCGTAAAGAGTGCGAACAATAGTGTGAATGATTTTTTTGACTGAGAAAATAAGCAAACAAACAAACAATCTCAGAGTTTTAGTAGTATATAGATAGATTCTTCAAGATCTTGTTTTTGTCATCTTACGCATTTTAATGAAGATTGGAACATCGACAGGGAAATAATATAATAGCCAATACTCGGCAACAGGTTTTCGTTTATAAAATTATGTTGTTGTTCTCGACTTGATTTTTATTTTATTACCTCGTCTCCATAGCTACTATTTGCAAATAGACAATAATATTTTAGGTCCATTTTATTGTTGTTCTTTCTATGCCCCGTTATAACACATTTTCATCTCATCATTTAATTTCTTTTGTGCATATATTGCTGTATAGAAGATATTTAAAGTGATTCATCAGGTGGAAAACAAATAGATAGATAGATAAACTGATATGTGGCACCACCTCTGGTACCTAAATTCATCTAGAAATGTTCATAAAAGTGACCCGAAAGACAGGGCTAACTGGGTTACCCGTGGCCCAATTTTAACGAAACTTGTTTTATTTTGTTTCTATTTTCATTACAAATATGGTGCTATTGTGCACTGTTTTTGCTGTATTTAATTTGTGACCCGAAAAATGGCTAAATCTGTAACCCGTGGCCCAATTTTAATGAAACTTGTTTTATTCTGTTCCTATTCTCATTTCAATACAAATATGGCACTATTGTGCACCATTTTTGCTGTATTTAATTACAGACAAGCAAACAAACTATCTCAGCGTTTTAGTAGTATATAGATTATTGCTAGGTAATATGGGTGGGATATCACAATTTGAAATATGAGGAGAATTTTGACGGGAATAACTAACAGTATTATGGAAGAAAAAGATCTTGGTGTTCTGATTGATCAGTCTTTTAACCCTTTCGAGATGAGTGACAGGCCATGTCATTTCATTTGTTGACCCGCATTCAAAATTTTATTGAATTACTGTTTCATGAATTT
>NW_013665713.1:343144-348390 GCF_000517525.1 Limulus polyphemus
TAAATTTGCTAAGATATTGCTCATGTAATAAATCAAACACAGTGGCACCCCGCCTACCTCTTTCCATTTTTGGAAATGCTCCCTTATATACACTTAGTTCTATATATGACATGAATAACAAATCAAAAGCTCAGAATGTCCCCCTAGTGGCTTTTTCAGCCATTTTAATGGACTTGGCAACATTTCTTTCTTTTGAACCAATATTTCAGTGAGGTAGGGTGTGTCATTAGTGTGCTCGAAATTTCATATTTTTTTAGACTAAAATATATCTTTGTTACTAAGCTTTATAAATTATAATAGAATTCTGTGGTATTAATGTAGTAATTTATGATTTTTTAGTTACTTTGTAAAGACCAAAGGTCAGTTTTATGTTATTGGATATGGTAACATGTGTGCTGTGTCATTGTAACTTCTGTATTATTAGCCAGGCACGGTTGAAAGGTCAATATAATAAAAATGATAAATATATATAAATGTATAAGGTTATGAGATTGAAACTATTTAGTCTAAACATTTATATTTTCATGTTATAATTTGTGTTCACTCTATAATGAAAGAGACATAATTTATATTTATTTCCTAATTTATTATGGTTGTTACGAGATCGGTCAAATCTGCCAAACCCATACAGAGATTCATTACTGAAAAGACCAGATAAAATATAAAGTTTATTCTTAGAAATGTTTGATAATTATCTGGACATTATAATAATTTTGCATGTGAAATTTGAAAATTTTCTCATGCATAAAAGTATTTTTAATCTTAAAATGAAAATTACTTTGCATGATAGATAGGTAACATGCAAAAAGAAAAAAAAGGCATGAGAAAAACATTGCTTTACAAATCTTAAGACTTAATAATAAAAAAAATGATATTTTGTGTATGAAAGCATTGTAATGTTTACTGATAATCTGCCAAATATCCTTAACATTCACTTATTAATTTAAAATTATAGCATGAAAACTATAACAAGCACAAAATGGTCCCAGGGACCGAGCCTGTGCTGAAAGAGTTTTAAGCCATCCAAGCAGTCTGCTGTTGCCCTTTGATGTTGTGTTATATATACTGCAGAATACACAGTGATGAACTTCAAAAAATAATCACTGAATATGACGGAACTTTGTAAGAAACAAATAAATTTTGCAATTTTATCTTTAGATACTGATGTGTGCTGTTTTAAGTATGACAATGCAATACATTTACAAGTTAATGCACTATTATACAATAACTTCATTTTATCATTTCTGAGTGTATGTTTATTGGAATGTGAAAGTTTATGATTTGTATGACTAGAGTAAGTGATTAGCTAAATTAGTTAATAATGATTGGTTGGAAAAGAAAACAGATAAAGTGAGTAAAATGAGGGATTGCTCTTGATGACTTTACCTAAACATATGGCTTGTGATATGCACAGTTACTTCTTACTTGTGATATATAATATTATGAGATTTTGATTTTTTTTTTCTTTAAAGTAAGCTTGAAAATTTATACTTAAAATATTTTAGGTAAGAACTGATGTTTTATCAATTATGAAGTTGCTATACCAATAATAAACTGTTGGTCAAAGTGAGATTAGGAAGGAAATTGACAAAAGTAAAAATAATACTGATGTCTGATTATTATCTTCAAACTTAATATTGGAATAAATTCTCACTTTTGTTATTATTTATAGTAGAATATTTTCTACTATTAAAATACACTGTCCTGCCATATTAATATGAGCAGCCTTGCCATTGGGTTTACATTGATGATACTAATCTGCAGTACAACACAAGCACAAAACTGACCAGAAACAAATACATAAGGTTATGTATACTATGAGCATGGAGATATTGTTGATATTTAAGACAGTACTACTATTGTTGGGAGTTTGTATGGTGGGGCACAGTACTTAAGAAGTCATATTTTGTTAAGAATATTCAAATGTATTTATTTTGTAATATTTCTTTCAGTGCATGAAGAACTGAGAGAACTGCATATTAAGCTCTTGAGAAAAGCTAGGAAATGGTTTGGCAAAGAGAAGTGGGAAAAAGCTCTTATAAAGGTAATTTTTTGTTGTTATGTTTTTGTGTATATGTTATGGATAATGTCGTCATTGCCTAATCAGTGGCAATAATGCCCATAACACTTGGGAACTGACAACATTGGCCAGGATAAAGTGTTAATTAAGAACATTAGACAGGAAAAGATTACATTGCTCAGTCATAATCTGCCAACTTTGAAATTTATTTTTTGTAAAGTATCACTTAGCAACATTGGACAGTAAATTTCTAAATTGCCCAGTCTCTAGTCACCCAGTTTTTAAACTTAAATCATGCTGGTAATATCACACCTTAATCAAATATATTAAAAAGTGACAAAACTTTGATTTTTAAAATAGCAGGTTTTAAATAATAAACAACAATGCTTAAGGTACAGAGGCTCATGCCAATACCCACACCATAACCATACTATATTATAGTATTAAAAACAACATCTTGCAAAATTTGTGTACAGTGCTAACAATTCCTGGGTATTATTAACATTGCCCAAAGACAGAGGGAAATGTTGTAATTATCTGGCCATTGGCTTTTATTGAAAATTTCTAGACTTAGGTCACTGCCCTGTTACACCTATATACATAAAAACACAAAATATTGACCAGTCATATGACAATTCATTAGTTGACCTCAGACCACTTTTACTAAGTATTCTTTGTATAAATCCTTTGACAAATACTGAACTGAATGTGAGAAAGTGTAAGAAATGTTAACTAATTTTTTAGTTTTTGTAACATAGATAAATTGTACTGGTTCAAATCATGTAGTAATACATCTTAAATACTAAAAGCCTTTTCTCTTTGAATTTATTCTCATGCTGTCAATAAGTGTGATGCAAAAGTTCTGAATGTCCTTGGTACAGTGCAGAGTATGCATCCAGTCCTTCATATTTGAAAATAGCAGGTGGGTGATTTTTCACTCACCTGAAAATAGTATGGTGACTGATTTTTACCACTCACCTGAAAAATAGTATGGTGAGTGATTTTAGTCATTCAATGAAAAATGTTTTTTTTCAGGTCCATGTATCATTATGTGGAGAATAAAACAAATAGCAAACTTGAAAAAAATCTTCATTTATTTAACTTTTTTCAAAAATTTGTGCATACATGTGTTATCTTCGTAAAAGTTATGCAGTATATTTAGTAATTCCAAACACCCGTAAAATGTATCCTTAATTATCAACATTTGACAAAATTGGGCTTAACTGAATTTTTTTTTCTTTTATATGTAAATAAAAATATTGGCAGATAATCAATGATGTTGGATGAGATGCATAGGATAGGTTACTTCTTCACCAAAGGCAGCACATTTATGAAATTTAAGGAGAGGGTGCACACTTGCCCTATTTAATATAAGCTAAGCAATTATTATGCCTCTTTTTAGTACAGCACCCAAACCTGAAAAATTGTTGTATAAAACTGTTTGACATGAAATTAACCAGAGTTTATCCACTGTTATTTTGAGCATTGGAAAAAATAGTCAAAATCAAGCGCAAAATTAAAGTTATTAATGACACAAAAACTTTTTCAAGAAAGACTTTGGATTAAATAATTAAATGATGAGTAAAGCCAATGCATTAAATAAATCCTGTCAACTTGGCCACTGTTCATGCTGTTCATATTCATTCACAAATATGGAATTGATTTCAACACACTTTTACATGTACTAAATCTTACGTTGGACACATGCATAATTTAAATTTATGACAATTCATTCTCTGCTAGTACAATATCAACGTATCAGTGATATGGTATTGATTCATAAAACTATTTACCTTTACAAGCAACTTGGTTCCACGTTCCTTTTTTTTGTCTCATCGCTGATGGTATCTGGCAATTCCCACTTTAAAAACATGGGCAAGTGTACACTCGTACTGGTCGCTGACATTACTTTTGTGAACTGCCGTTTATGTAAAACAGACTGTAATCTCCAATTTGGATTAATGTGTGCTCAACAACAATACCTGTATTGTGGATTGTCAGTGCCTCAGTAGTAAACAGCTGTATTAGTGGCAGTATGAAAATACCACTCATCACCTGTGCTAAATAGATAAAGTTTTTTTACGTGAGTGACAATGACAAATTTACATGAGCAATAAACAATGCACCTAAAGTAAAATTTATGTGTGTAATCATGAGCAAGCATAATCGCTCACTTCAAATTCGAATGATTGGCATCATTTACTCATAATTCTTCTTTCTCCCACCTTCTACATGATTTATGTGCATGCATCAGGAGAGTGTTGCATAAGCTTTACCTTCTTAGCATAATTCACATTTTCTTGTTTACGGTCATGCTGTTCACATTCTTCTGTGATAGGATTCATGATTAACTCTGAAGCTAATACTTCAGTTAACCCTTTTGAGACGGGTCATGGGTGAAAGGCCATGTCATCTCATTTGTTTACTTGCATTCAAAATTTTAATTAAATCTTTTGACACGGGGTCAGTCAATTTGACTGAGTCACGTGACCATCTGTACTCGTTTAAAGTTGACATAAATGTAATACTTATAACTATATATTGGGTATATCTTCACGAAATTTGTCAGTCTTTCAGTTAATATTACAAGTATTTCTAATAAAATAAAATAAAGATTTGTCCATGAATATATTGAGTATTTGTTTTGAATAGTCCATGTGCAAAGTAATTTTCATGTTAAAATTAAAAATACTTTTCGTCATCTCAAAAATCTCAAATTTCCTTTGTGTAATCTCTAAAACCTCCTAAATGCATTTCATACATTTTGTTTTCATTAAATTCTTATCGTTTTTATGTTATTTTCTTTACCCTATCTTGAAACAAGATCGGTCAATTCGACTGACCTTGTAACCACCAAAAAAAATTAAAATAAACCTAAATTAACTTTCTTTTCTTTCTAGAATGACTTCAAAATGTAACCTGAAACTACATTTGTTTATCCTAAGTAGCTCTTAGTTTGTAAAATTATACATCTATTTATAATTAAATTTTATTGCCCTTTGAATCGTGTCTAACTGCTATCCCTGCCATTATAAGATGTAAAACACTCAAGGAATGTGCAGCTCACGTTACGATCTCGAATTACATTACCAACGAGCTGCTCGAGTGCGTGCCTCGTAAACCATCTTAATTATATTATTATTATTAAATAACTTAAAAAGATCCATACTTTTAATTTTAGTTACTTTTATAATAATAAATAAGGAATAAATATGAAAAACAAGAA
>NW_013665713.1:349230-350925 GCF_000517525.1 Limulus polyphemus
CAAAGTAATTTTCATGTTTAAATTAAAAATACTTTTCGTCATCTCAAAAATCTCAAATTTCCTTTGTGTAATCCCTAAAACCTCTTAAATGCATTTCAAACATTTTTTTCCAGTAAATCGTTATAGTTTATATGTTGTTTTCTCTGCACTATTCAAAACGAGATCGGTAAATTCGACCAACCTCGTAACCACCAAAAAAATAAATAAATAAATTAACCTTCTTTTCTTTCAAAATGACTTCAAATTGTAACATGAAACTACATTCGTTTATCCTAAGCAGCTCTAAGTTCGTAACATTATATGTCTATTTATAACTAAATTTTATTGTTTTATTGCCCTTTGAACTGTGTCTAACTACTATCCGCACCATTATAAGTTGTAAATTACTCTGGGAATGTGCAACTCTCGTTACACTATCGAATTATATTACCCACGAGCTGCTTGCGTGCGTGCCTCGTGAACCAATTTAATTATGTTATTATTATTACTTATTTTACCTAATCTAGTCTTAAATAACTTAAAAGATATGCATTTTTAGATTTTAGTTACTTTTGTAATCATAGATAAAGAATAAATATGAAAAACAAGAAATAAAGTACTTACTCAATCTTCTTTTTTCTTGCCCTCGATTATGGAATAGAGTTAAGCCCGTTTTTTTTTACTGATTACAGTAAAGCACAAACAATTTTTATTTAATTAAGTAATACACCAAAGAATATAGACTAATAACATGCAAAAAGTAGACAAATTCACTTACTTGTAAAAATTTTCCTGGCTTTCTAACTATGCGACAAAAGCCGTTACAAATTCATCCAAGCTAGTCGTTAACTTTCCCATGGGAACGTTGTTGCTACTCCGAGTGAAATTGGCGGTTGTCTGTTCAGAACACAACGTTATACAATACGCCATTTGATAGATGAAAACCTTGACTTTCTATTGTTTATAGATAATATATGTAATGAAACGTGAGAGAACTATCAACGAATTGTGAAAGAGAGGATGTGACAAGTGGGTGTGGCAGGAGGGGTCTGATTTTCTTATCGATAGCTCTGTATCCAAACAAAATTGAAGGCTATAAAAATTATGGTCTGTTTGAGCAATAATGATTTATAGAGAGTATTTTATGTTTAATTTCGTACATTTTCGAGGGGTCATGGATAAAATAGGGATGATGACATGCTAAGACAAAATGTGTCGCATGCGTCGCAATAGTGGAAATTCAAGATTTTTTTATATATTTACTTGTAGAATTAAGAACTTAAAACTTGTATACTATTAAAATATGGATTATTAGCTAAGATTTTGTGCTATTCTAATTGGTATAACATAAACAAAAAGTAGTATAATAAAATTTTGAATGTAAGATACTAAAACCTTGTGTCGTGCAGTAAAAGGCACCCATGGAGAAAGGGTTAACTACTATTTCATGAATTTATGTCAGTAAGTTTTGTATCAAACTGTAGATTATAATTCAAATTTTAGTACTATATATTACTATATATTTCTTAACTTAAAAGTAAATATTAAAAAAACACAGATAAACATCGATTTTTGTGTGACATGTGGTATGATGAATGCATCGCTGGTTCAAATTAGATGTTTATATAGTCAAAATACCAAGTCTATAGTGTCGAATGAATTAGAAACTCAAATTACAGATATTGACAAGCTAGAATATAAAATAAGAGCCTCTCA
>NW_013665713.1:351602-365907 GCF_000517525.1 Limulus polyphemus
TTCATTCTAGAATGAAAGAGGCATAATTTATATTTATTTCCTAATTTATTATGGTCGTTACAAGATCGGTCAAATCTACCGAACCCATACAGAGATTCATTACTGAAAATACCAGATAGAATGTAAAGTTTTTCTTAAGAAACATTTGATAAATATCTGGACATTATAAAGATTTCTCATGTGAAATTTGAAAATTTTCTGATGCATAAAAGTATTTTTAATCTTAAAATGAATATTACTTTGCATGACAGATAGCCAATATGCAAAAAGAAAAAACAGACATCAGAAAAACATTGCTTTATAAACCTTAAGACTTAATAAAAAAATCTGATATTTTGCGTATGAAACCATTGTAATGTTTACTGATAACCTGCCAAATTTCATTAACAATCACTTACTGATTTAAAAGTTATGACATGAAAACTATAACAACCACAAACTGGTTATGAGGTTGGTCCCAGGGACCGAGCCCATGTTGAAAGAGTTAAAGCATCACTCAGTTATTCTTGTAATACCTCTATCAATGTTAGAAATCACTTTGCTGCTTTTGAAGCTTTATTTCTGCATTCTTTCCCAACTGTGCAGGGAAGGTCTGAGGTTGTATTGTTTGTAAACCATTATATTTGGGTCATTAATCTTCTCTGGGTGTTCTTGTGATTATCAGGATCTAATGGATGTTAATTTGATGACATTAGCCATTTTTTTCTTTTCAAGAACAAACCAATGCTTTTGCACAGGCATTGTTACCTTTGTCTGAGGAGCAGGATATGACAAAGAGCCCCTGTCTACTAAACTTATTTCTCTTATTTCCCAGGTGTGTAACATTTTAAACTTTGAATTACTTTTTGTTACATCTGAGGGTTCTAGTATTTTGATATAAGATTGCATTTTTGAATCTATTTCTTTCTTCTCCCGACGTTTTGGTTGTGGTTGTTGCTTATAAAAATATTTGCAGTTGTCATTTGCCTCGCTTTAGATCTTCAGGTTTGTTTTTGGGAGGTATCTTCCACCCTGTTTTCTCATTAGTATTTTCAACTTTCCTCAATAATATGCTTATTTTATGACTTTCTCAATCATTTCAGTGCTCCTGATCTACTTTCTGGAGCAACTGCTGCTTTACATGTTTCTCATTGTGCAGCACTTACTGACTTTGTCTCAATTGCCACATGGCTTGATTGTTTTGATTTTATATTCTAGAGGGATATTTTAAAATGACTTATCTCCTCCCAATGTTTCTAATGCCCTCCAAAGAGCACATTTCTTGCATGTTTATGTTTTTACAGTATATCTTCTAAATTGATTTCTCAATCAGGAGAAGCTTATCAACAGAGTTTAGTAGGGCTCATGATTTGCACATTACTCCTGGTTGTCATCATACTTTTCAATGTCAGGTTAGTAACAGCTGTCCTCCTACATTATGTGCTTCTTTCTGTACTTCTCAGCCTTTAATATCTGATATTACCTTGATATTTTTGTTCATTTCATGTTGCAAAATTTAGAAGCAAGCAGAGTAGGTCTTCTTGACCCAAACAATGACTTTTTTCCTTTCTGAGTGGTTCCTGATTTTAATCTTTTGGGGTGGCCATCTATGATTCTTTGTTTATTTGTAGAACCCTTCTTTCTGATACAGTACCTTACCTATTCTCACAAATATAACTATGCTCGTTCAGAGCTGCCCTCTCTATACAAAAATTTTTTCACATGGCACAAGCCTTGAGCTCTCACGTATCCCATGATCAACATGGTTTAACTGTGTCTCACATGTAGATCATCATGTTGAGTATCCTCCACCAATAGAAGTGCGATACACCCTCGTGACATGTGATTCCCTCTATTCGATTCCACCAAACTATCACTTCTCATTTGGCAGTGCTCATCTCATAACATATTTCTTTGTGCTCTTTTTTTAAAGTTGCTCTACCAAGCTGATGGCCAGGACAGACTTGAGTTTCATTAGTGTTCTGTAACTGTAACAACAGTATTTACTGATAGTTGCTAGTTTTTCTGACCTGTTGAGTTGCTGGTCACAAATTGGGAGATGCTGGTTCTCTGGCAACTGCTGAACTGTTGGTTAGAACTGATAGCCTTGCTCACTCTACTGCTCAGCAAAGTATTGGCATTGTTGATAGTCTTGTACCTGCTAAGTTATAGGTTGAAACCATTAGCACAGCTGTTTTTGCTGCTTGGCAACTTACAGGCTGTTCACTTGCACATACCAAAAGTGAAGCATATGCTCTGCTGTTCCTGTACCAGATGATGTGCAGTTAGAGGGATCATTGGAATAGGCTGCAGCATATAAACTATGAGAGGACTTGGATAATACTGTGGCTTCATTGGAAACCAGTGTGATTGTATCACAGTGCCAGGATGTGTGAGTAGCTGTTTAACTTTCAGCATAGCTTGAGCTTGACATGATGGAGGTACTGGAGGAGGATGGCTCATTTTTGATGTAGCCACAATAGTCATTGCTACAGGCTTCTTCATATCCAGTGATTGGCTAAAAATTATCACTTTGTACTTGGCCACAACAGAAACTGCTTTTGTTAGGGTGAGGATACCTCTCACACCCAGGTGGTGACTCATCATCTCACTTGGAAATCTCTTTATGAACATATCCAAGAGTAGGTCTTAGTGATCTGCCAAAGCCATTGCAGCATAAGCTTTACCTGCAGTAGATGCAGCTTGTCTGCATAAACAGTCAGTTTCTCTGTGGTGCTTTTTTTCCTGATGGATTGTTTGATTCTCCATGGTGTTAAACCATCAGCACAACTTGACCATGACTGTGTCCCAGTCTTTTTCTTGCACCTCATCTAGATGCTTGACAGAGTCCAGGTCTGAATCATCTAATCTCAGTCAGGATCAAGCATTGAGCTGTTCCCAGCTGTTTTCTGCCTGAAATATAAGTTCAGTTCTTCTCAGGTGGTCTTATCCAAAGTTGATGTTTTGATAATCAGACTAGTGTTGGCCTAAAAGTTTTTTTAGACCACTTCATATGATATCAGACTCACCAGCTGCCATTCCACTCCAGTGACTCTCAATTGCCTGTGCTTCCCTTGTGCCAAGATAGATTCTTAGGGGCAATGCTCAATCTGCCATTCTGAGTAAACCACATATTAGGTGATCTTCCTGAGTCTGTAGTCACAAAGTGGGGATATTTGCAACATTGCAAAAGTCTCATGTCTGGCAGTGGACTTCTAGACTCACTACTTCTCTTGTATAAACACGTCTTCAGTACTTCTACTTGCAAAAAATGCAATTCTTTGGGTGAAAAACATTTTTTTAACTTATGTAACTCAAGAGTTTACAATACACACACATTAGCAAAAATATAAAACATTTGTCGTCATCCAAAAAAAGCAAGAGGTCAATGTAAATGTAAAATTTCTGTTTTATTTTTATTTTTTATTTGTTTTAATAAAAGTTACTGAAATGTAAAAATTAGAAACTTATTAGGTTAAATAATAATATTAAAAAAATTTCTTCACAAGGTATGCTCTTTACCAGCTCATGTATTAACATCATTCAATAATGACTTGAGCTATGTGTTCACTGTGTAATTTGTAGCTTGTATCTTGGGATTATTAATTAGACATGGTTTAAAGACCAATAGAACAATAAAATGAAATATAAGCAGATGCAAACTACTACAAGCCTTAAGCTGTTAAGAATAAATAATTCTAATTTTCTGTTACAATCTGTAGTCATTGTAAACAGAAATTATATAGGTTTATTTAGATTTATTTTTGGTGGTTACAGGGTCAGTTAAATTGATCAAGTTTGTATAGTGTTAGGGCAGAGAAGATAACAGATAAAATATAAAATTTTACTGAAGAAAAAAGCTTTGATATTCATATAAAAGGTTTTGGAGGTTATGCAATTGAAATTTGAAGACTTGTAATGTTTACTAAAAGATTGCTAAATTTTATGAATATACACTTACTTCATTAAAAATTATATTATGGATGTTTTTATAGTTATCTAGTGGTTGCAAGGTCAGTCAAAGTGATTGAGCCCGTGTTAATAGAATTAAATATAACATAACTAACTTAATGGAAAACATCTCATTTACCTATAGTGTCCAATACTACTCGTGACATCATTCTCATTCAACATAGGAGAGACCACAACTTCAAGATTTCATCTGACCTTCAGTGAAGGATACAGAAAACTTCAATAAAATCCTGTGGTCATGGCACCAAAATTTCTTCCATCTACTCTGTGGTATTATCAGGGTAAATGGATTTCTGCAAAAGGTATTAAGTTGGTCTGGTTTGTAATGGGAGAACTGGCAGAATGAATTGTGAAGTAATACTGAATTTCATTTAACTGACTGGGTTTAAGCTAAGAAATAGTCTGGACATAATGTGTGATACAAAAACAGTAGACATAATGTGTGATACAAAAACAGTGTACATAATTGTGATTGACACTGGTTAGTTGCTTTTTACTGGTCTTATGAATCAGTTAACGTATTTTCTTCCCTCAAATTGTCTTTCTGTAAACTAACCATATGGTTTAAATCTGTTGTTTCTGACTTATTGAAAATCACCTGATTTACCCGCAGCAACTTGTACTACGTATGACTGATCATTCTTAAAGTAAGGAAGATTGCTACCTCAAGATATCATGTGATCCATAGTGAAGGACACTGCTATTATCTAAGTTCTTACACGTTACAGCAGTACCCACCACACAGAGAATCGGTATTATCTCCAAAGAACAACAAAGGCAACTAAAATGGAGTAAACTTAATGGTTTTCTGGATCATGTTATGCAAAAGCTGCTTAGATTCAGAATAAATAAAAAAATTGGAAATATTCAGTATTAAAATAAGAAGACCTACTTCCAAAACATACTTACCCTCTGCTGCCACTTTAGCTATAACTATTCCTCGATATTGGCTTTGCTTATCTAAGCATTGGTCTTGAATGCTCTAGTCTTTTATACCCCACTTAAATGCACTTGGCAATATCTGTTTTTTGCAAATCCTCCACCTGTGTCAGTGCGTCCTCTATCCTGACATTATATATAAGAACCTCACTTAAATACTGTAATTATTTTTTCTCGACAAAGCATTGGTCAGTCACGTTTTTTCTGATGAAGTGCTGTAGTTCATTCCATTATGAATTGCGATTTTCACGTCACCTTGTGGATTTCCATATAATTATAATTTCCTTTAAAAAAAATTGGACATGATCTTTACGGGTATGAGTTCCTGCATTACTGTTGTTAGCACGGCGGTTAATCTGACCTCCCCTATTTCTACCTTTGTTATCTAGGGTCTCTCTGAGTTGAGGCTGTCTGTGTTTGGATTCCAATGGATCCTTACATACAACCCAGGCGTGTTTTCTCCTGGAGCCTCTGAAGTTGCCTTTTTTCTTGATCCTGGTTATTCTGGGGAGAATTTGGACTCAGTTTTTCTGATGCTTTTCTTCACTAAGTCGGCTTCTCATGAGTTCGATTTGGATCAACCACCTCCTACTCCTTTTCTTCAATTAGTCATTTGGGTTATGAGATTTTGGGGCTTTTCTCCATGACCCTTGATGGTGGAATGGTCAGGGGAGTGGGGGGGGACTATTTAGTTTTTCCTTCTTCACCTGATATTCCTGGTTCATGCCGAAAGATTTACTGTTTTATTACATGATGGGATAGATATACCTTGTACCCTTGTTTGTTTGTTGCCATGCTTTGGCTTTTCACCTCCAGGAGGGCGTATTTTTTCAATTCCACAGACTAAAATTGTTTAATTTTGGATATGTGGGGTTCCAGGTTGGTTCATGTGATCCCTTTGAACCAATCATTTTTTTGGGGTACATGTTAGATCCTCACACTTGCTCTGTGATATGTCTTCCTCCTGCAAATTGTTGACAGCCATTCAGTGGTCCCCACATAAATTTGCAGACAAATGGGGTCTCCTACTGATTTCTACCTTGGTTAGTGACTGCTTCTGTAGAGATACATTGGCTGTAGCCTCTGAGTGTTATATGTGGCTTCTTTTTATTATCATTTGATGTTTGCGGGTGTCTCAGAGGCTTTTGTATTGCAAATTGACATCAGTCATTTGCTTTTTTGTTGTTGTTGACCTCTCGACCTTCTTTGGCTCTAGCAGCTGAATAGACCTTAGTTTCAGGACCACTCCATTTGGGCCGACCGATGCCAACGGCATTGGTATCAATCTAGGTGAGGTGGGGGCTGAGGGGATAAGGTCAGTTAGAGTGAGGTTATAACTATTTATGGATACATGGTATTCCTTCACTGCAGATACACGGGCACTTCAGATTCTGGTATCGAGGTTGGTTTTCCATTCAATTCTCCATCTCCATTATCCTCTAACCTTGAGGTATTTTCACCTCCACCTGAACAGTGGGGTGTGGATTCTTGTTTCACAGCTATCAGAATTACTGATCATGGGGGTAGTAGTGACAGTTAATCCTTTTCTTCTGGGATTTTATTCCTGTTTATTTGTTGTGCCTGAGACAAGGGGAGATTCGCAAATGATTGTTGTTCTTTCTCATCTCAACCCATTCTTCTTTTCTCCCTGGTTCACAATGGAGTCCTTTCTCACCCTATATTGGCATTCTTCACCAGATCTGTGAATGCCCAAGTTTGAGATTGAGGAGGCATTTCTTGACATTCTCATAGTGAATTAATCTTGCCTTTAGCTATGTTTTACATACTGGGATCAGGTTCTGCAGTTCACAGATCTAGCCTTTGGTCTAGCATCAGCACCATATGTCTTCTTCTAGGTTATACAAGTTTTCAGCATGTTTTAGGGCTGGCTCAGCCACCTCCCATTCAACTCCAGGCTGTGGAATGGGCAGCCAGACTCTTACTTACAGGGATGGTTGTATCTCTGGGTTTGTGAGCTTCCCTCAACTTTCTTGAATTTTTTGGAATGAGGACACATGCTATCCCTTCAGTGATCCCATTGCAACTAATGGATCTTGAACTTCAAACCACTGGATTTTCCGATCTCTTTTACTGGTAGCAACATCTTAGCTTTTGAGTGGTGGTTGGTTTGGATCACCTATATTATTAGCATGTGTGTGTGTGTATGTGTGTATTAATGCATCTGTATATATGTATTTGTGGGTGTATATGTATGTGTAAATGTATGCTGCCCCTCAGCACATAGTTTCTCTTCACAGATACTTCACTTCGTGGATAAGGTGTGTATCTTCAAGGTCAGGAATTCCAGGGTATATGAATGGAGGACGAATCTTCATTCTGCATCAGTAATTCAGAACATTTTGCTGTCCAACAGGCAATAGTGCAAGGTCTAGATATTTTGCAGGGGAATATCCTCATGAGACATTTCATCAATTCCAGTGGTCTCTTAAGTTTGGTTCTTTCTCTATGGGGGCCTATTCCAGTCATATCAGCCTCCTGGCTTGCCATTTTCCTGGGGTGATGGATTTCATAGCAAATTGTCAGTCACAGACTTTCTCCTGAACAAATGGATTCTCTCTGGTGCAGTTTTACAACAGATTTGTTCTCACTTTGAGCCTCCAGTGATAGCTTTTGCCACTCAATGATACTCACCTTCAAGCTTTTGAGTCTCCATTACCTCATCCTCAGGCTCCTACCATTACCACCCCTCCTACCTGGGTTACTAGATCTATTTCCCAGATGCCGGTAGGAGTGGCACCAACCTCTGCAGGAGCCTTCTCTTAATACTGGTTCAGCTTTAATCCTACGCTATCCAGGTGGAGTGTACTTAGCCCTTCGTATGAACAGTATCGGTTTGTATATTGTTCATGGGAGGAGCTCCACTATCTCCTCATAATTCTGAACATGAAGTGATTACATCCTAGGTCCTTGGTTGAACACAGTGTTCCACGTCCTCCCCATAATTCTGGGGGCAAGTGGAATGCTACTTTCCCACTCAGTTGGAAAGTGAGGATGAATATCCATAATTCCAGACGTGATGAGTTCTGTTCCGAGCCTCGGGTAGTACCTTTTGGACTTCTTCAGGTGGAAGAGAAAGTTTGTCCATTTCAGTGTTGCTTCCTTTCTCATCGCAATTCCAGTGGTTCAGAATGCATCACTCTATGGCTACAGGTTGGGATCTAATCAAAAGTATAACTATATATAAAATTGTGGTCCAATTGCCCTAGCCACCAACATGGGATATAGGGACCAAGACTCCTTAATTCCAACCCCAAGTTGTGGAACCTTGGCTATCTGGTTGGGGCTGGCCTATGATAATTACTCATGTACTATTCCACTCTTGATACCAATATTAAGTTCTGGGTGAAGAGCTTACCTGTTCTTAATGTAATGTGGTTTCCCCACTTGGGAACCACTCTTATCTTGCTACACCCCTGTTCTATACAGATGCTTTCCTTATGGACAATGCCCTCACCAGCCCATCTACATTCTCAGTGTGGGATTCTAGCTAAAGTGGCAAGTATGTTTTGGAAGTTAACATTTTCCTAAATTGAAAATATATTTCCAATAATACTTACCTCCACTGACACTCTTCCACCTTTCTTCCCCACTAATAGCCAATATTAGTGACTGGGATGGTGTAAGTCTTGAAAAAGTGATTACATTAGCTGAGTGAGGTTCTTATATACAGTGTCAGGATAGAGAATGCATTAACGCAGGTGGAGGAATTTGCAAATTAGATATTGCCAAGAGTATTTAAGTGGGGTATAAAAGACTAGAGCACTGAAGACCAATGCTTAGATAGGCAAAGCCAACATCGAGGAATAGCTAAAGTCTCAGAAGAGGTAGCTATTATTGGAAATACATTTAAAATTTAGAAGTATGTTAACTTACCACATTAGCAAGAAGGCTGATAAACTTTATATTTTTACTTTTTTTTAATGATTTATATTTAACACTGCTGCAGTTTCAAATAACAAACTTATTTTATTCTTTTTTCATCTGATGTAGCTTTTCTAATAATTTTATTTAGTTTACTGTTATGATAGAACAACTTTTTTTTTTTCTAGTTTTGTCATCAGTATTCAAATGTTGATGCTTGGGAAATTGAAAGATTTGGCTATAAGAAAGCCAAACTTTCTGTGAAGCTTGAAGCCTTGAAAGTAAGTTTTTCTTCTTACTATAGCTTTATACAAATGATCATTAAATAGCCTTATATATATATATATTAAACACTTAAATATATTATAGTTGTAAATTTTTCTGTTTTAACATATGTATATTGATATGTTTTGCTGATAAAGCTTTATAATTTTCAACAAATGTGTCAAGAAAAGTATTTATTTATATAAATATTTTGCAATGTGATTAGTTAATATTAATTCTGATCAGAGCAAGCTATCTAAAACTTAACCTTTTAGTGAGTATAGCCAATTGAATACACTTTTCTTTTGTTCTTTTTCAAGATAAGTAGCTAGCACTTAAATTTATGGATTCATTATTATTCTATCCAGAAAAATTCTTCCAATGCAAATGATTGTAATTTGTTTTGAAGTATATGTTGAAAGGGAATTAATGATGTACATTTATATAATATATATTAGAATCATCATCTATTTTGCAATTTATGAAATACATATTAGTTTTATTTCATAAATCATCATATTTTAATTTGTTTTCTTATAACATGTTGTTCAACTTTTACCAATATAACACTAAATTATTATAATTCTGGTTAATTGTATGAAAATCCATAATTGTTTGAAAAGACTTCTTGATTTGTTGAAGATTCGTTTTTAAGGTTGTACAAGTGTAATTTACAAGTTTTCCACTTCCATCATTAAAACTGTAACATATATAATGCAACATTGGTATCCAAATAGCATTCTTGTTTTAGTTGTATAGTTTTACTTAAAACCTTTTTTTTTTAATTAAGCCAGAACTCTGCACAATATACTGTAGAATTGTAGATTTTTCTAGAAGTGAAAACTGAGATCAAGTCAGATTTAAAACTACATTACTTTAAGACATTTGTAGCCTCAATTGCTGCAAGTGTTCATTTCATTGGCTTTGTCAAAACAGAAATTTGGATGACTCTAAATCTGAGCAAAATGACCTTTTAAATCAGAATTCATTAATTCCCATTTTTCATTGGATTTTCCTATTTCTGTTTTACAAAAGCTTGTAGTATTTGAGAAATGGGAGTTTTATGGTTGGTTAGAGCTTCTACCAAATATGTAAAGATACACTCTGATCATTATAATTGTAAATTAGGTCTGGGTGGAGTGTAATGGTTAGCCCATCAAACTGGATGGGAAGGTCCAAGGTTCACACTGCAGTATGTCACTTAAGACACTCACTCTTGCAGCTGTGGGGACATAATAACAGTCAATATCACTATTTAGTTGAGAGTAGCCAGATAATAGGTGGTAGATGCTGCTTACTGGTTACTCTCTGTCTGGTTAGCAGTTTTAAACTAGAGGTGGTTATGCCTAATCATTTAGCCCATGTATTGCATAAGGTATAGTACAAGTTGACAATACTAAATATCAAATTTAATTGTATTTTTGCAAAAAGAAACAAAAAACAAAACAAATAATAACAATAATAATAATATTTCCAAGTACAAAAATTACATGCTGTTATTAATTTCATGGATAATTTTTATGAATATTTAATATTGATATACAATTTCAAAATATCATAGAAAAATAATTTTGCCAAAACTAACCATATA
Source organism: Limulus polyphemus (assembly GCF_000517525.1). Taxonomy (NCBI): domain Eukaryota; kingdom Metazoa; phylum Arthropoda; class Merostomata; order Xiphosura; family Limulidae; genus Limulus; species Limulus polyphemus. Next base: position 362,230 of record NW_013665713.1, read on the forward strand.
TCAGGGCTCATTTTTAAGGAAATTTCCAGGTTGTCCTTCAAACAACTTCACCTGTATCAGAGGTTGTCTGGGGAAAAAAATGCAACATGTATATACAGACCCTCAAAAAAGATCAAATTACAACAATATTGATGTACAAACACCTGAAAAAAGACCCAATTTCAAGAATATTGATGTTTTCATATCTTATTTATATCCAAAAAATACAGTTAATGTTTAGTTGGGAATTTTGCATCTTTATTCAACTAATTTTTGATGCCTTGTTTCCATTGAAGTTTCATTACATTGAAAAAAATAAGCTCCTACCATGTTAATATTACATAGTATCTTAAGGAAACAAACATTCAATGACCTGTAAAACTTTTAAACAGAACAGTGATCTTGGTTCAATGTTTTCATTCTAACCAGCTTGGCCTGCTCGCCAAGTACAGAAAAGTACAGCCTGTAGAAAGACTAGACTAGCAGAGGACCTCTCATACATACTACTATACCATAATATGTGCACAATGCCTGAGTGCTGCACATAAACACACACACACTGCTGATGTGTATTGTCATTCTAACACGTAGTTTGTATTGATGTGGAGAGAAGCAAAACTATTTTGTTTTGTACTGATCCAAACTTTCATAAAATTTTGTATGCAGTTATCATTGTTATGTTCTGTTTAATTTGTGGATTTTCCTGCTTTTCTCATGGTACCTAGGCCTTTCGTATTTGTTAGACTGGATTGGTCGTGTCTGTTTAACATTATCCTTAGGCCTATATGTGTGTAATTGAAAGGGGGTCAGTATTTGAACTGTGATGATTAACAATGAAAATTCTGAGTTTGATTTTGTAAATTTGATTGTTTTAGATCCTACCAAAGGTTTATTGGTAAGAAGTTGAGACAGCCATGCTAATTTTATTGTTGGAAGCATCTATACTAGAAATTAATCGTACTAAATATTAATGTTGTCGGCATACATTTTTGTTGCGAATTTTCGGCCACCTATATATGCATACAAACCTCGTGCAATACAATGTGTGGTAATGTTACTAAATGAGCTGTATACACTGTACTGTGTTATCACTTATAGCCATTTATACTCAGTTGAACTCCATACAGAATTTACATGCATAAAGCAGCACAGAGGCATAGCTTGTCCATGATAGAAAGTTTAGTGACTAAAACAGCATTATTAGCCAATCACAAAAGTGAACTTTTCCTAACATTTCCAGCCTTATTGGTGGATTGTACCAACATTTCTCTTGTACAAAGTATAATCTTTTTTATGCAAAAATATGGACCAAAAGATATTTTTTTGTGGGTGTTCAAATTTTTGAGCACAGGAAACAGGTACAACCAGCCTGCCAACTACCAGCCAAAAATCAATAAATAAATACAAAATGAAGATGAAAATAGTTTTGTAGTGTTTTTGATTTGTAGTCTTTGTTCTTTATTATTTATTACCTGTCACTGCATTACTATGACATTTAGTCCCCAATAAAATTGAGCAAAGCCAAACTACAATTATTTTTATAAATAATTATTTTCTGGTCCTTGAGACTGCACTTAAAATACCATGTGACCCACAACTAGCTTAAAGTTGGACAGCTGTGATTCATACCGTAACTATGGCAATACTCAGAGTTTGTATTGATACTTCCTAATCTGGTTGTAAATCAGTCTGAATGTTATATTCTTTTCCTGATTTAATAATATTCTACAGAACATATGGATACTTTAAATTGGTAACTTTAGATAAATAATTGCTTTGTTTCAATTTGAAAATAAAATCTAGAGCTATTATGATAGCATAAATTTGATTAAGACTTTACCGTATTGTTGTAATGTTTTCATATTTGGTTGCACTCTTTTGGTAAAACTAATACTGTATCCAGTCCATGTAATGATAATGAATTCATTTATTTCTTCAGTAACATTTGTTACATGCTATGTTTACTTTGCTGGCCTAATTTTAAATAATCTTGTAAACACAGAAATGCCTTAACTATCACTCTCTCACTTGTACCTTCTCACTGAATCACAGAACTAACTTAGTAACTCATTACTTCACTGATTATCGTATTTATAATGTACCCATAATTACCCAATTTCTAGGTAATTACATCATCATCATTATCATTAGCTCCCTCTAGCAAACATTAAATTATAATAATAAAAATAAAACTTATAGCAGTATGTTGCCTTATAACCTTAATATTTCTTGTGCAAAGCACTGATGTATTGTCTTTTTTCTGGAATAAGAATAATTGAACTGCTTTGTTAATTGGGTATCTTTCTGAGCACATAGGCAATTTTATATATTGTATACTTCTCAGAAAATGTTGTCCAAAATAGTGGTTACATTGTATTTTGTATAATAATCAGTGTAACTTGTAATATGTATTATCTTATTACAAAACATAACATGTATGTTTCTTTTTTTGATAGAGATTACTTGAAATGCAATTTGACACAAATTCAAAATTTAAAACTGGTATAAATCAACAAGATGCATCCAATTTGAGATTATTACCTGTTGGGAGAGATGTCAAAGGTCTCATGTATTGGTATCAAGTTGATGAAGATTTGAATCTGAGAATATATAGCGAAGAAGCTGAAAATGAACGTTCCTGGAAATTATTGTGCAAGTAAGTCAAATGTGTAACTAATATTTAACCACAATGTTTAAAACTTCTGTTGTTTATTTGCATTTTATTAATTACACAAATCAGATTATTTATTTCATTTCTGATTTATTATTAGAATTTTTTAAACTTTTCATGGAACTTTTGGTCTTTCTGGTGAGGTAATCCGTAAAATTTTCTTAACTCCAAGCAGATGCTGCCCATTTGTTTAATTTCTGACATAAATTTGTTTTAACCCACTCCACACAAGTCAGGGGTCAAAGGTCATGTCATCGCGTTTGTTGACTTGCATTCAAAATTTTATTGAACTACTATTTTATGAATTTATGTCAACAAGTTTGGTATCAAATTGTAGATTATAATTCAAATTTTAGTATTATACATTATTAATTTCTTAATTTAAAAGTAATTAAAAAAACATTTTAACATCGATTTTTGTGTGTTACAGGGTATGTTGAATGCAGAACTGGTTCAAATTAGATGTTTGTGATGTCCAAGTTTCTTATGAATTACGAACTCAAAGTACTGATATTGACAACCTAGAATATAAAATAAAAACCTCCTATCTTTTCTATTTGCTGATATATATCGCTCATGTACTGTATTAAACACAGTGGGCCCTGCCCACTTCTTTCCATTTTTGGAAACACTTCCTAATACACATTTACTTCTGTCTATGACTTGTGAATAACCAATTGAAAGCTCAAAATGTCCCCTTAGTGAGTTTCTCAGCCATTTTGAAATATTATGATGTCAACTCATTCTTTCAATGCAAGACTTCAAGCTGATAAGTTGAGTCTTTAGTCTGCTCAAAATTTAATATTTTTTTAGACCCAAATATAGCTTACTTACTAAGCTTGATAAATTATAGTGGAATTCAATGGTATTGATATAGTAATTTATGATTTTTTGTATTTCAAATGTATATATAAAACCTAAAAATAATCATTTCGTTTCACATCCTCCACGTACAAAATTTGATAAGGCTTAGCAACCATGGGCAAGCAGCAAATGAGTACAAAATTCAAAACTAGAAGAGATAATTA
>NW_013665713.1:366831-367759 GCF_000517525.1 Limulus polyphemus
GTATGTACAATTGTTGCAATAGGTGGCTGATAAATAAATAAATCTTTTTGTTGTTTCTGAATGTTAAATGATTAAGTTGCATTGCATTTATTATACAACTTCATGTTCAAGTTTAGAATTAAAAGAGTGACTTAATTTTAAATTATTGTGCCTCAAGTCTGAAGGTGGGGTTTCAGGATAGGAATGTGTGTACTAGTGATTTCCAAACTTTTTTCACTGATGAAACCTTAACCCACTTACTTAATGAGCCTGTTTTTTAATTGGTTACCAAAGATCGTTAATTGCCCAGATATTAACATAATACATAATAATATACATAATAACATAATACATAATAACATGTATTTTGTCTGTTTTTGTTTTTAATTTTAGAACCATAAGAAATGTTTAAATTTTACACACACACAATATGCAAGTTCTAGTTTAAAAACTTTGAGTCATAGTATTAACTGTATTATACATGTATCCAGCACGTTACATGAAAAGTGATTATTACAGTTTGCCCACTGTTTCTGAAAGTTAACTTCATTCACAACATCATAACACCATATTATTCAAACAATTTTAAATAAAAGTTAATTTCTAGTAGTATGGAAGTAATGATAATACATACAAGGCCTTGTAAGCAAATGCCAAAAGGTATTCAAATCAACTGCATTAATTCTGAGCTGGTTAAGAAAAATTGGGAAGTTTAAAAAATGATAAGGCTCCGAGGCCAGATAATATTTCACAAGGGTTTTGAAGGAAGTTAAAAGGTTGGATATGTGAGCCACTTACTACTATTTTTTTTATAAGTCCTTGAATAGTGGGCAGGTACCAGAGGATTGGAAGTTAGCTAATGTAACCTCTCTTTTCAAGGGAGGTGATCAAAATTGTCCCAGTAATTATAGACTCATTAGTCTTACATCAGTTGTGGAGAAGGTTTTGG
>NW_013665713.1:368670-375528 GCF_000517525.1 Limulus polyphemus
CATATTTAACAGTGAGAATAGTAGGGCTAGGGGACACAAATATTAATTTTGGCAAGGTAGGAGTAATCTTCAGCTAAAACAATTTCATTTTTCTAACAGGGTTGGAATGGGTTGCCTTCAGATGTTTTAGAGGCAGTAAACTTTAAGAGAGTTTAAGACAGTGCTTGATAAGTATGTGAATGATAAGGGCTGGCTTTAAAATTTTTTTAAAATTATTTAATTTAGATTAGAGGATGGAACAGCCAAGATGGACCAGCAGATCCTATGTTGTCCCAAAACATTATGTTATGTTAACTTTGGATGCAATTTTCTAAATGCAGTTTAAAGATCAGAAAAGAATACGTACTCTCTAATACTATTTTAAGATGTCCTATATTAACAATTCCCTGAATTGATGTTTAGCATTTGTATATACATTTCCCCTAATTGTGTGTATATCATTGTGAAGATATAGTGTTTTATTGGCAAACTTGTTCAGTAAAACATTTGATCATAAACAATAAACTTGTAATAAACATGTTAAAAGTCCGTATCTTTTTATTAGCCCCCCCCCCCAGTGGCACAGCGGTATGTCTGCGGACTTACAATGCTAGAAACCGGGTTTCGATACCCGTGGTGGGCAGAGCACAGATAGCCCATTGTGTAGCTTTGTGCATAATTACAAACAAACCTTTTTATTATTTCTAATACATTATAGATAACTATCATTTTCATATAGCTGCTTTAATAGGCTAGTTATATTGTATTCAAAATATGTAAAACCATTGAAGCAACACAACACGCAATAAAGTTAAATATATTGTAAATTGCAAAACATTATTTCCCACAGATACCATTTCAAGCAGCTGCTCGTCATCAATCTAAAAATATAAAGTAATAAAAGTCAATAAAAAAAGGAGGTAAAACATTAGGTTTATTTGGAGTATATCACCATCATATTCCTTCAGTAAGTTCCTTTACATCTTTTGTGTTATTTATTACTTCTGGAAGCATATTTTTATTGCAAAATGGATACATTTTAAGTAACTCAAAGGTTTTAAATTTCTGGAAAATTTGATCACTGGGTTAATATGTCTTGTATTGTTTCTCACCCTGTAATAGTTCATTGTTTATTGTTATAAACATTAAATTTTTTTTTTCCATTTATATAGCAAAAATTAATAAAATTAATTTAGTGAAAACATGAAAATCTTTTTAGCTATTTGATTTTAGCTGAGTGTTCTCATGGATTTTTTTTATAATTTTGTTTTGAGCATCGACAGTTTAAGGGTTTTTTTAATTTTAAATGTTTGGAGAGAAATTATTTTAAAATGTTATAATGAGCCATTTAGCCATGATATTTTCAAAACTGTTGGGCAAACTTATTAAGTGTATGTTGTGTAAGGAAGTAAATTACATATATTAGTGAAAATAATTTAATTTGGACTTTTGTTTGGAGTAGAGATACATCAATTATTAACTCACTTTATAATTAAGTAAACAGTAGTATAGCATATTTTCTTTGTAGAAATTTACCCAGATTAAAATAATTTTTTGTTCTAATAACATGTTTTCTTATCAGTGTTATCGTCGTGATTTGAATGGTCTTTATGTATGTATTTAGTTTAAATATCTACTTTTAAATTTATTGCTTCGTCAGAACACGACATGACCTAGCTACTCTGTTGAGCTCACTTGAAGCTTGCGGGCTCCAGTATGTAAAAGATGAATCCTCATCAGTGTGTAGTGAAAATGGAGACAGTTGCATTACAGAACTAAGTAATAAGGAAAAGAAGCCTATTAAAGAAGAACTTGTAGAAAATATTGTCAAGCAAGGTATATCTTACTAATTTTTTGTAAATATAATATGCTTTGTAGAAAATATTTACATTTGTTTTATATTTTGATAATTCTAACTTAATGTTTATTTTTAGTTAATCTTACCTAAACATTATTACACATGTCCAGTAAGTGTATATCTGTCTGTGATGACAATGAACAATATTTTTGACACTTTTTTTTTGTCTTGATTGGTTTACATTATCAAACATTTACTATGAATAATACAAATTTAGATCTCAAACTTTTATACTGTTGCATTAATTTGATATGTTCTGATTTCACATTTTTTGCTATATGTCTCAACTTGCAGTTTTCTGGAAGTACTGTTAGGGATTTTTAGGCTTACATTATAATACTGAACATATTATTATGATGTATTAACTTGGGGTACTAGAAGTACAAAATTTTGTAACCAGTTACTTGCATTTGCAGCAACCAAACTCGCATATTAGACTGCTATATTGTTGTTGTAAGACTAAAATATACTCCATATGCAGTAAATTAAATACAATTGATACAGGTATATTTTCTGCAGTTAAAATTAGCCCAGCATGGCCAGGTGGTTTGGGAGCTTGACTCGCAATCTGCAGGTAATGGGTTTGATTCTCTGTTTTACCAAGTATGCTCGCCCTTTTAGCTCTGAGGGCATTATTATGTAATGATCAATACCACCATTTGTTGGTAAAAGAGTACCCCAAGAGTTGGCAGTAAGTGGTGATGACTAGATGCCTTCCCTCTAGCCTTTCACTCCTAAATTAGGGATGGTTAGCACAGATAACCCTCATGTAACATTGCAAAAAATTCAAAACAAACCAAAACAGTTAAACCTAAACTTGTGAAAATACATCATGCCAGTCTAATGCTTTTCAACTCCTGGAAATATTTCCTTGTTCAGCTCTACCTTTTCTCACATAAAGCTATCTCAATCTTCTTTCTGCCCTCTAAGCATTGCTGGATGACCAAGTTCGATGTAATGGATGGCTATCTTCACATTCCTATTGCTCTTGAGTCATGTCGTTTTCTTCAGTTTGTCCACGAGGGTTGTGTGTTACAATTCAGGGCCCTGCCATTTGGACTAACCCTGGCTCTTTATGTGTTTTTTCGGGTGGTATACACTTTTGTCTGGCATCTTCACTCGAAGGGACTTCGCACTCATCATTACATGAATGACTGGCTCCTGCTCACTTCATCTCGTTCACAGCAAACAGAACACACTTGTCTACTCCTACAAAAAACAGCATGGGTGGCTTGTCTGATCAAGATGGAGAAGTCTATTCTTACCCCCACTCAGTTTGGCCCAGCTTTCTCCTCCTCTCAGGGATATGGAACAAGTGGTCACAAAGGCTCTCACTTCACATTCTTTCCTGGTTACAGAGGTTGATATTCTATCTCTTTTGGAGATGTGGGCTTCCTGGAAGCTCTCATTCCCATGGGTTGAGCTCATATTCATTCACTTCAGTGGACACAGCTTGATCAGTGGAACTTCTTCTTAGGTCCCTCTGACCACCTTGACCTGGCTTGGTGGCTCAACAGGTACCAGACCATGTTGGGAGTTGTGCTTCCTCCACCTTGTATTTAGAGGCTTGAGGTGCTTCCCTAGCCTTTTGGGAAAAATTTCGTCTCTGGTTGGTCGGGGAGTCTTCCCTCCATATCAATATTCTCAAACTTATGGTGGTTCATCGAGCTTCCTCTTCTGTGGGGGAGGATGGTCATGGTACACTCTGATGATTACACTGTGGTCACTTATATCACCAAGAAAGGGGGTACCAAATCCAGGTCTCTTTGTTTTCAGACCCTGGATCTCCTTTTCTGGGCCCACAGTCAACACATTGTGGTCTTATCTTGCTACTCATTTCCCACCTGTACTTCCATTCTGATCCTGGTTGGCTTCTTTGTCCAGTTTGTTCCTTACAGTTTTAGGTGGCACATACTGCCTCCTTTCAGGGTTCACTGACTTTTTATTCCCTGGAACCCTTCTGTTTCCCATGATCTATCCCCTGTCATGCTAACTGGTTGGGTTCATCAAATCGTTAGGCTGGCATATTCAGACTTATCCATGGAAGGTTACCATCTCCACAACATTTCTTCTCATCATGTTTGTCATATCACCATGACTTTGGTTGCTTGCCTTTGCCATCCCATGGAGAAGATTGTTCAGACCAGAATGTAGACTACTCCCAATATCTCCATCACTCATTATCTACATGATCTGGCTGTATCTTCCTCTGGTAGATATTGTTTCCCTCCCATGGCAATTCTACATATTTTCATTTACCTTTGACTGGGGTTAGTCTTATCACTTCTTTTCATTTATGTTTTTATTTTCACCAACCCATGTTTTTATAATGGGATCGCACTCTGTGGTGGGTGTTGCCTGATCGGGTATGCTTTGCCTCAAACCCACATTATTTACTGGTTGTGCTTAATGCTTACTGTAAAGATAGGGTGTTCCACAAGACCACTGGTGGAATACCCAGTGGTACGTATATATGTTTCTAGATATCACTAAGTTTCACTTGTGGACTTCATGAGTAAAGCAGAAGGGGATTTCTGCCCATCCCTGTCCACCCTTTGATTGAATAAATTGGGTTTGATCTGCTTTTCAAAATAGGGAATTGTGGACACCCATTGCACTTTCTCCAGTGTGGCATTTTTCTGGACTCCTCGCCATGTTTCCTCCCCCTTTTTTTTCTTTCACTGAAGCATGGGAGTTCTTATCACTTCCCAGTTTCCAGATGCTGGGGTGATGGACCATGGAGGCTTCTTCATGAGTCAATTTAGACATTTAATTTACCATACATACTCATGATTATATACTCAGTGAGAAGAGGGCAAATCTGGATTCCTTCCTTCCATTTTCCCTGGATGTTTTGTCCCCGGTGTGAACAGCTGTCAATTGGAGCAGGTCCAGCCTATGCAGGATCCTCCTCATAATACAAGGTTGGGGGTGACACCGGCCTCTTCTTGTGGCTGTGTGCAGGAGAGGCCCTTCCTCTCATTACTTCCAGTTGCAGGAAGTTCTTTCCCTGATCCTATGGTGTGGTTTGGGGGTCTTTGTCTGCCTTGTAACAACCGGCTACAGAACGTACGTACACCATTCTTATGGTTGAGCAAATGTTTTGTGTCCTCCTTATAATTCCAGATGCAGGATGTCTCTTCCCTGCATTTATGGTTGAGTGATTTATGATTTCTGCTTGCAATACTGATTACAGATATTACCCTGTAAGGTTGTGTTCAGTTTGTTGTACTTCTTGCTTCTACAGTTGTTTTAGGAATTTGTCCAGTTTCAGTTGAATGCTAACTTCCTCTTCATAATTCTGGTTGCTTGGATACTCTGTTTACTTATGGTTGGGGTTGATGAGTATATGTAACACAATCTACATGCCCTGACCTCTGTGTTTATGTTACAATATATTTGTTTTTATCTTTTCTGATCCTCAGCTTCCTAATGATGAGGAAAAGTTATGGAACCTCATCTTTCCAGTTAAGGTTTTGTATGTAAATCGCCACTTTGGTTTATATTTTAATATGAATTGCACCTCTCAGTACATATTGCACTTGTGCACATCTTTTTTTCCACCTGTATCAGATTCATTTCCCTCATCAAGTGCAAAGAGCATACCTGTTCCAGAAGTAGTGTGGTACCCCATAATTATGCTTTATTTTCATCTCGGAGAACATTCTGGGTGCTCACTCTCTGTTTGGTTTCAATGTTGTGTGCCTACACTGGCCCCTCCACCTTTGCAATGTGGGATTGTAGCTTTGTGTGAGTGTGGGTAAGACTGTATAAAAAGTTAGTATTTTTCTTACACTAAAAATGTATTTCCGATAGGTAGTTACCTCCTTCACACACTTCCCATCCTTACTTCCCACTGCCGGTATTCTTGTTTTGGAGCCTACCAATTCTTGAAAGTAAAGATTGAGCAGGAATGGCAGAGGGAGCTAGCTGTACCAATATAGGTGGCACAATACTATTGGTGGAGAGTAGTGACATGATATGTACAGAAATAGGGTATAAGACTGGTGCACTGATCACAAAAATTTTTACTTTTCTGACAAGATTTTATAGGATTCATCATTTTAGAAGTCCCTCCAGTGTATGCTACAACTGCATTACAGAGTTTACACTGTTCTCTTTTTATCTTATACTAAATCAAAGAATTTAAATATGTGTAATGTTGTTTTTGGCACCTTTCTGTGTGTCAAGGAGCCAAACAAATGCTAAATTTTAAAATGAAAACCATTATTATTATACTCTCCAAAAATTTAACAAATTCTTTTACACCAATACTTACCTTAGAAACACTTCTCAAAATGCATGGACATAACAGTATTTTTGGAACTCTCTTTTTTAGAGAATTGAAAATTATTATTGAGAAGGTTACCACTAGTAACAAACCTAGAGCTAGGATTGATTGCAAAGTAATTATAATTTATTAACATTTTCTTAGTTATTTAATATTTACATGATTTGTTTCACACAACTAAAAAAAAGAGTTGTACAGTATTCTTGTTTTATAACAGCTATCCAATTAGCTAATTTGTAAACAGTTGCTCCTGATGCTGCAACCCACTAGTAGTATGCCTAATGTTGCTGGTAGGACCATAGGTAGTTTACTATAAATTTACTAAAGTTCAGGTATGTTTATGCATATTGTTTATTTTGATCATTTATAAAATTTATAAAATCAAATATAACACGCACATGAGCAGCTCATAGTAGCTCAATAGAGTAACATGAACTGCACGTTCCCCAAGCGATTTACAATTTATAATGGCACAGATAGTAGTTAGACATGGTTCAAAGGCCAATCAAAAAGGTAATGAAACAATAAAATTTAATTATAAACAGATGTATATTGTTATGAGTTTAAAACTACTTTGGATAAACAAATGTAGTTTCGTATTGGGAGGTTGGTCAAATTGACTGATCCCATATAGAGATAGGGTAGAGAAAATAACAGATAAAATATAGTTTTACTGAGAAAAAACATTTGAAATGTATTTAGGAGGTTTTAGGGATTTTACAAAGGAAAT